>NC_083464.1:29575370-29685370 GCF_030014155.1 Tachysurus vachellii
ATTAAACAGAAATTTTCCTAGTTAAATATTTTTAATAAATTGTTTAAAAACATGGAATGAAGTGATAAGGGATAAAAATCTCCTGTAGATGTGCGAGAGAGAGAGAGAGAGAGAGAGACTCAAGCACATGGACAGGAGGTGAGATTTATAGGGGGTTTGAGCAGATCACATTGCGGTTGAGGAGAAGTATAAACTCCTGACATTAAATATCACACACAGAGATTCACACTGTCTCCTCTAACGCGTCCTGACACCAGGTCACTTCGTCTCACATCTCCCTTTTTTTAAGACTGCCAAGTGTAATCAGAGCCGAGGTACGGTTCAGCGGGCACAGCTGAGGGAAGGACACTTCACTGGCACTCGTTCACTCATCCCTCGTTCAATGACAAACAGGAAACAACGGCTTAGCAAAAGTAACTACTGTCCCCTACAACTCTACTGTCTTTTAAACTCTACTGCTCTTTACACTCTACTGTTGTTTTAACTCTACTGTCCTTTACACTCTACTGTCCCTACAACTCTACTGTTCTTTATACTCTACCGTCTTTTAAACTCTACTTTCCCTACAACTATACTGTCCTTTACACTCTGCTGTCCCTACAACTGTACTGTCCTTTACACTTTACTATACATACAGCTCTGCTGTCCTTACAATGCTGCAGTCCTTACAACTCTGTTGACCCTACAACTCAACTGTCTCTCACATTCTAATGCCCCCAACAACTCTACTGTCCTTTATACTTTTACTGTCCTTCACACTCTATTATGCACAACAACTCTACTGTCCCTTACGCTCTACTGTCCCCTACAACTCCTTTGTCCTTTATACTCAGCTGTCTTTTAAACTCTACTTTCCCTACAACTCTACAATCTTTATAACTTGATAGTCCGTACAACTCTACTGTCCTTTACACTCTACTGTCCTTTACACTCTATTGTCCCTACAACTCTACTGTCTTTTAAACCCTACTGTCCTTTTACACTGTACAGTCCTTTACACTTTATTAACTCTACTGTCCTTAACACTCTACTGACACCTACAACTCTACTGTTCTTTATACTCTACCGTCTTTTAAACTCTACTTTCCCTACAACTATACTGTCCTTTACACTCTGCTGTCCCTACAACTGTACTGTCCTTTACACTTTACTATCCCTACAACTCTGCTGTCCTTACAATGCTACAGTCCTTACAACTCTGTTGACCCTACAACTCATCTGTCCCTCACATTCTAATGTCCCCAACAACTCTACTTTTACTGTCCTTCACACTCTATTATGCACAACAACTCTACTGTCCCTTACGCTCTACTGTCCCCTACAACTCTACTGTCCTTTATACTCTGCTGTCTTTTATACTCTACTTTCCCTACAACTCTACAATCCTTATAACTCGATAATCCGTACAACTCTACTGTCCTTTACACTCTACTGTCCTTTACACTCTATTGTCCCTACAACTCTACTGTCTTTTAAACCCTACTGTCCTTTTACACTGTACAGTCCTTTACACTTTATTAACTCTACTGTCCTTAACACTCTACTGACACCTACACCTTTACTGTCCTTTACACATTACAGTCCTTACACTCTACTGTCCCCAACAACTCTACTGTCCCCAACATCTCTGCTGTACTTTACACTCTACTGTCCCTACAACTATACAGTACTGTACTTTACGCTCTAATGTCCCTACAACTCTACAGTCCTTACAACTCTACTATCCCTGCAACTCTACTGTCGTACACATTACTCTCCTCATTCAATGGTAGATAGAATGTGATATTGCTCATTTTTAACAATAAGTATTATAATTGGTATTACGTTGAAATGTTAAATGTTGACATCCTCCATGCCAACTTTTGTATTGATACCTGAATGTTCTTGTCTTACTCTTGGTCTGGCCAAAGTGTTGAATGGACACACACACACAACAGCAACCATATGTTCAATGTGACCCTCATTATTCTCAATTAGGGCAGCCATCCATGAAACCCTCATGCTGATAAAGGGCCGCTAACACCTTTGGAGACCACAGAATGTGTCCGTCAGAGGGTGTGTGTCCATGTGTGTGTGATCCTGGAAGGCGTACAGGAGGTTTCAGGGTTGGGGAGGTGTTGATGGAGAAGATGATCTTATTGGGAATAATGCAGGTCACTTTGAAAAACTAAATGTTCATTCATATGCTGTCCCTACACACTACTGCCCTATACACTACTGTCCCTTTAACTAAATAATACTGCCCTATACACTACTGTCCCTTTAACTACACAATACTGCCCTATAAACTACTGTCCTATACTCTACTTCCCGTTTAACTACATACTACTGCCTTATTCACTACACACTACTGTCCTTATCCCTACACACTCCTGCCTTTACACACTACTTTCCCTTTCACTACACTACAGCCCATTTCTCTGTACACTCCTCTCTATACACACTACTGTCCCAGTGAAATATGAAGTGTTGTGACCTCTCCTGAGTTAGAAACACTTTGGCTGTGTCCTAAACCCTAATCAAACTCCTCTGTAGGCCATTAAAAGGACGTAGGAGTTAAGAAATCGATGAGAGAGTTCACGGCTCCGAGCCTACGGCAGCGGTCCGATTCCCTCGATGTTGACTTTATTCTCCCCAAAGCTACAGCCTGATATTCCAGCACTTAATTTAAGAGAGCAGTTAAATCACACGGGCCACAATACGTCAAAGCGAGAGGGGGCCAAACACGCCGTAATGAAAAAGCTATGATTGCTTTTTCTGTCTCGCCAAATGACAGTTATCACCTCGATGACCCGCTCGGGGCCTCAGCCATCGAGAAATGACATGCTGAGGGCATGACGTCGTCTAACAGGGTCGTTACAAAAATCAATACAAAACCCATTTCAAAAAGACACTCGCCGCCGTTCATTTATCGAATCAGCCTCAGGCAAGAAAACAAACTTAGTGTCCAAAAGTCGCGAGTGCACTACCTAGAACTGTCTCTTATTCCTTCAGTTATCAAACACTAATGCGATCTTTATTTGGCTCAAACAAGAGTCACTGATACATGTGACAAAACTTCTAGGAAAATCAGAAGCAGGGAGAGTAGCATCTAGGGAGTGAAACCAGCATGGCCTCGCTGTTAGCCCCGCCCCATTTAAACTGCGACTGGCAGGTGTTAATTCCACAATAAAATAGGGTTAACGTTAGTACCCTGAAGTTTTTGTTGTCCTATAACACCATGTCACCAATTTTTTCATTTATTACTGTAAAGGGTTACCTTGGAACCGATAAAGATTATAATGAGTGTGTTCATATAAACCTGTGATTTGTAGCTGCTCTACTTTTGTGCTGTTATAGAAAGTAATCAACACCTTCTGACCAATCCGGATCCAGAACAGGGCTGTGGTGTGACAGTGAGCACACAACTGAACTAAAAGTACAAAATCTGAGCCACTTTAGTGTCTGATAAAGTTCTAAACATTTCACTCTGTCAAACAGATGATTGTTGAGCAATGTTATGCATTTGTTTTTGGTAATGGCAGACATTTTTAATCCTCCTCTGACTTTCTGTCAATAAGCAATCATAGCAAAAAAATAAAAAATAACTGAGGCTAAATGAGCCGAAAACACATCAATCAAATCAGGGTCTCTCTCTCTCTCTCTCTCTCTCTCTCTCTCTCTCTCACACACACACACACACACACACACACACACACTTACACACACACGTGAAAGCTACAGTATGTGAGGCCATTGTAGCCACACACACCATTAACAAGATTACACAATGTAGCAGCTAACTACTCTACTATGTAATGTTTAGCTGTTTTATTTAGCTAAATTGTTTCATGCAATATTATACCTCATACGACAAAAGAAGCTGGCAAGTTAGCCATGCACATGTAGCTAAAACCCTTCCACATTAGCCCATGCATGTTTATCTAACATTCTTCCTCGTAAACATTTTGTCATAATGCTAGTCAGAAATATCTAGCTAACATTGCAGTTTATAGAGCGATTAGTGAGCTATCTAGTTTGTTTTTACAAACAGCTTCCAGTTGTAGAGACAGTCAGGTCAGTAAAAGCAGCTAGGTAGATTATAGCACAGTTTATAGCGTGGTTAGCTGGTTTTCAGATTATTTATATTTAACATGTTCAAAGCCTTAGTTGTAATGCTAGCTTTAACAGCCAGCTAGTGCCATTTTAGAACTTTCATTAAGTTTGCATGGTAAATAGGCTTAGTTTATTTATTCCACTTTGTGTAATGTCTTGAAAATTTGCTTGTTTGAAAGTTACATATGTGTAGATAATATTTAAGTGCTTTGATGTAATACTAGTAAAATAATTATCTAAACTCCTGGCAAGCTAATAAAGAACAGTCTTACTATATGCCTTCATTGTAATTTATAGAGCATTAAATTTACAGACTATTTAGCTAACAAGTTATTTAAGAGTTTCTAACATCTTCAAATCTTGTTATACTATCAGCCCTAATAAGCTAGTACACTTTATAAAGCCATTAGTGAGAGAATATTTTCACATTACTTCCCTTTCTGGTAAAGCTATCCATGAATATTAGCAGCTTGTTATGTAGTTAATGTTTTGCTTATTGCTAGTAAGGAAGCTCTTTATGTGATGCTAACATATTCAAGTGACAACACTTCCATTATAATGCTATCTATAAAAACAGCTAGCTAATCACTCCATAAACTGCATGATTAGTTCGCAAGCTGACAAGTTGTCATCTGAATAGAACAGAATTAGCTTCCTATCATCCTTATCATTTTGTTATAAGCATGGTAAGAAGCTGTTAGCTAAGAGATTCACAACCTTTCGTTATAACGATAGCCCTAAGTAGCTAGATTCTTTAGTTTTGTTTGTTTAAGTAATATTTATAATTCATCCTTTCAGCCTCAACCTGGTGGAAAAGGAGAGAAAACAGGAAACAACAACAAAGGGAAAAAAGAGAGAAATGGAAAAGGGAAGCAGATGTCAGGGCCAAACGTACTGTAAGGATACTCGCCCTGCGCTAACACTCGCACTGCGCACTTATTAGTGCCGAACAGGGAGCCACGACTTTTCAATTCCAGCCATGATTTGTTTCTGTATTCCATTTTCCGATGGAAGGATGTGATGGAATTTTTTTATTCCCTCCGAACAGAACAGCGATGTCCTGTAATAGGTTCTGAGCAAGACTAGCGCTGGCTAAAATAGAAACTTCAACACGTGTACGTTTGTGTCACAGCTGAAAATATTACCTCAGAAATGCACTTGTGTGGCTGACTGCTAAATTTAAATCCCTTTTTTTTCTTCCTTACGTGTGTGTGACAGAGAGAGAGAGAGAGAGAGAGAGAGAGATAAAGGAAAAGCTAAATGAAATCAGAGGACTGAGCAAAATTTCCTGTCAGGAAGAAGGATTGAGTGTTTGTGTGTATTTTATATATATATATACCATTATCTCTACTAAATAATTCATTTAGTTATTTGTACATAGACTGAAACATTTTAATGTTCACCCCTAAAACAATTTTTTAAAATTAGCCTTTTATTAGCTTAGCTGTTCTTCTGAATTTACTATCAGCTGCTAATCTGACAGAATCTCGCTCCCTTATTTTTGTGTTTTCAAGCATTTTCTTATTTATTTCAGAAGTTGTTATGATGCCCTGAATATCTAATATCTCGCTTTGCTCACTTTGAACTGCCTTGCGAGCTAGACAATATATGTATGGATTTGTTTAAAAGGAAGTAAAATAAAGCTTGGAAAGAAAACAGCAACTAAGAACGATCTGGGCTAGAACAGTTAGCTAGTTTGACAAAGTGAATACAAAATCAAACAACTGATTTTCACACTGATTAATGCTTTTGTTTAACTATCTTTATCTAGCGCTACTATCTATCTAGCTAACAATAGCTATGCATAATGAGGACCCGGACATCTGTAGCTCCTCCCTTGATTTACATATTTAGGGGTCATTTTGTGAAGTCATGTAAGGTTTCTTTGTTCATCTTCTCGCTCTTCCTGGTTAGTTTGATTTCCAGCGGCGCTCGACTGGTAAACAAGTTGTTGGCATCGGGCGCTTGTTTGTGAACACTGGTTCCTCTGTAGCGCTTGATTGAAAAAGCAATTCGGCTCTCGGACTCGGACAATAAAAGAGCTCTAATCCGCTTTTATTGTGAGGGAATAATGAACACGGTGGCCCGAAGCGGCTCATATAAAAGCCGTCACTCTCACTCACATCTGGATTTCCATTACCGTCAGATTGGAGAGAGAGAGAGAGAGAGAGAGAGAGAAAGAGAGAATAAGAGAGAAATGTCCTCCGGAGATAGCAGAAGTTCCTCAGAGCACATCAGTTAGATTTACGCCGGTGATCATGTTCAAGCGGCTTATAGTGAGTGTTCAGGTTTATGTGGCCTGTAGGGTATAGGGAACAGGGTACATGGTTTGGGACGTGTCCACAACACTCTTCAGTTCATCACATCCACAGACATTTCTGTCAATTCTGACATTTTCATGCTTCAGAAATCAAGGTTAGGTTCAATTAAATCTGTTTTTTTTTTATTTTTTTGAAAAAAAAATTTTGCAGTTAAATTTTCTTGTATTTAAAACACTCGTTTTAATCAATTAATTTATGATAAATATGTTCTAGAAATAATTTATGGTGATTTGTTTTAAAAAAAAATTTATTCTATCCATTAAAATTAAAACCTAATTTAGTTCAGAAAACCTTGATTTAATGTACATGGAGTGTATTTTACACGCATTTGAATTTAATTCCTTGCATTTAAAATGTCAGAAATTGCTTTATTTGATAAAAATAAATGTTTTATAGTGCACTAATGTGATTTACGGTAATTTTATTTTTACGTTAATTGTCTTTAAATTTTTGTAATGTTGTTTGGTGTGACACTGACTTAGATTTTTGTTCTTTTTTGTTCTTATTTTTTTATACCTTTAGTAATTAAGTCTCAATTAAGTTCATTAGGTTTCACAAACATTCTGACTACATTAATGTTTTTTTTTTTTTGAAAAAGTAAATTAAGGTTAAAAGATTTTAAAATTTTAGCTTACAGTTTTCAACTCACAAGAAGTTACGTTTTTATTTGTATGAATAATTTTAAATTGTTTTAAAGTCATTATTTCTGTAAAAAATGTGTGGTAATTTACGAGTAACCTTAAATTTGACTGAATTCTTATTCAGATTTTATTGATCATACACACAAACAGACACAGTAAAACAGTTTTTTTAAAATATCTGTGTCATAAAACTAAAATCAAAATAGAATAAGAATTACAGATTTACAGAATTACAATAAACTACATGGACAGAAACGGGAAAAAATATTGAGTTTATCATTTTAGTGGTTTTTTCACACTGATTCTTTCTGCCACCTAAAATTTATCTAAGCAAAACAATCTTGAAAACAATTGGTGACAAGTGATAGAAAATAGCATTATTATATGTATTAGTATTTCTAATAGCCATCTTTATTTATTTATTTGTTTGTTTGTTTGTTTGTCACTCCTGTGTGGAATGTTCTGTAATGCAAATATCACTCTTGATCTTCATTTGTCACTCACTTCAAATCTGACAGGCTGTGTGTGTGTGTGTGTGTGTGTGTGTGTGTGTGTGTGTTTGTGTCGCCCATCTGGGGCTGAGACCCCCGAGCTAATGCCAAGAATTGGAGGAGAATCCTGTCAAGCTAGAGGACACAAAGCCAGCACATAGGTCACACACACACACACACACACACACACACACACACACACACACTCAGGTCTAATGTGAGGAATAACCACTGAAATGAGAACGTAAAAATCATTCCCACCAGTGTTTGTGTGTGTGTTTGTGTGTGTGTGTGTGTGTGACCTTCCTTACACACTTTTCTTCGTGCCTCATAAACCTGACAGCTTCACACAATTAAACTCAAGCGGTTAAAGTGTAGCTCACATGATGTTTTTCTTACCACCAAAGGAGTGAAACCCTCTTTTGCATGTGTGTGTGTGTGTGTGTGTGTGTGTGTGTGTGTGTTAAAGAAAGAAAGATATTTTAAGTCACTTGATCACAATATAATTTTTGAATGATATCACCAGACACACACACACACAGAGAGGCACACACAGACACATACACGTCCACTGAGCTTAAATCATCAAAGCAAAAAGTGCTAATTATTACACACAGCTCAATGTCACCTTCACACTGTTACAGATTCATAACAGGCAGCAGGTGTGTGTGTGTGTGTGCGTGTGTGTGTGTGTGTGTGTGTGTGTGTGTGTGTGTGTCAACTTCTTACGATGTCTGAACTTAGACAAGTGTATGTGTGCAAAATGATTTATCTAATGAACAATAAACTGAGAGAGAGAGAGAGAGAGAGAGAGAGAGAGAGAGAGAGAGCGAGAGAGATTTTACAACAGAAGTTATTATAAACAGAATAAGAAACCATTTGTGGAAGAGAAAAAATGAGAAGGAAAAGAAATGAAGAGAAATGAGAAGATGAGAAGAAAAAAATGAAAGGAAAAAAGGAAAGAAAGTGTGAACAAAAAGAAAGGATGAGGAAAAAAAAGAGTCAGTGATAGATGGATATTATAAGGATATACATGGAAACTAAATGGATAAAAATGAGAGAAGACAAAAAGAATAAAAACAGAAGAAAGGGGGATGTGGAAATGAGAAAGAAAAAAGAAATTTAGTAGAAAATCTGTAGCAGAGAGAAAAATGACAGAGGGCAAGAAGAAGAAAGGAAGAAAACGAGGAAAAAAGCAAAGAACAGAAGTGATCGTAGATGAGAAGAAGAAAAAAGAAGGTAGGAAATGGAAATAAAGAAAAAAGAAAGGAGAAGAAAACAGGGAGAGTGTAAAAGTTGTGGAGAGCAAAAACAGGGAGAGTGTAAAAGTTGCGTAAAAGAAGAACGAATAAGTAGAAAAAAGAGATTAAAATGAGAAGACAGGGGATGAATACATGATATAAGTGAAGAAAGGAAAGGAACAGATAGGAAAGAGAAGAAAGAAAGAGTACTGACTCCTCTCTCATTCACTTCAGACTGGAAGCTAATCTGCCCTGCCTGTAATCTCCCATAATCCCTTAGTGCAATGATCACACGGTGATGAATTTCAGCACAAAACATTCTCACCTCTCCTGCACTCATCCTCATCACAGGCCTCACCATTTTGAATTAATTAATTAATTAATCCATCTAACGACACGGTGCCATGATGCAGCAGCTCATTCTCATGACACGAGGAAACATTTACAGATATTTGTCAATCTTTATGCTGCTGTGGCTGAACGATTGAGGGATCCAACTGTAGTGAAATGAAAACCTTCTGAAGGAAGTTCCTACTGAAGAACTGAGATTCAAACCAAGTCATTCCAGGATTTCTGGTTCATATGGAACAGAATTTTTGGCTTTAAAATTATATGTAAATGAGTTGCCATTTTCAGGTTTCATGGTAGAAGGAGCAGAGGCTTCAGGGCTTGGTGATTGCAGAATAAGAACCTAGTTGGAATTTATGGACTTCAAAATAATAGTAGGTGACGTGTGTAGGCCAAAGGATGTGAGTGGTAGGAGTCTAAGGACCTCAGGATGGCAAGAGTTATAGGTGGCTATCCTTAGAATTCATGCAGTATGGCCTTATAGACCTAGGAAAGGCAAGGAGTGGTGCTTGTGGGATCAGGATGGAAGTAGGACATTGTAAGTCTCAAATTTGTCAGTTTCATGGCTCAAGAGCAAGCAAGAGGAGCTTCTCTGCCTGGAGTAGGGCATTTTGGGCCTCACTATGTCAGAGGAAGAACGTTCATGGAGATTAAGATTGCAACAGCCAAAACCTGTCAACCTCAGAAAGAAATATGGAGTTATTAGGCCTCAGGATTGAAGAAACTAAAATTTGTTGGTCTTAGACCAGTAGTAATTTGAGCTTGAGGAGCACCAAATAAAAGGAGTCAGACCTCAGTTATGGACCTCAGATTGACAATAGTTTTGTTGACTTAAGCATGGTAGAAACAGAAAGCTCTTGGCTGTCAGGATGACAGGACAAGCTTCTAGTATTCAGAATGGCAGCTGATATATGCTAAGAAGTAGGAGCTCTAAAAAGAACAAAGAGGACTTTAATAACAGAAGTAGAGGGTTCTTGGATAAGCAACAGAGGTGTTTGTAGCCCCCAAGTCAACAGAAGTGAAAGTCTGGAGGTCTGAGGAAACCAGAAATATATAAAAAAAAAGTGGCAGGAGTTGTTTGCAGGCCTCAGAGATCCAGGACAAGGAGAAGTTTGTAGGTTTCACGATGACCTACACTTGGGTATTATTTAATCATGACTACAAAAACAAAGCGTACACAGAACATCATGGTCGATGCAATCCATGTGTGTCATTAGGGTGGAACTAGCAGGTGCATGGCATGGAGATGTTCGTGTGTGGCTGATGAGCACTGGTTTGGGACATTGCCATGGACAGACTGCGACACACTTGCTACGTAATCAATTATTCCAGACAATCTGCTTAAATCTCACTTTAACACATCCTGTTTATCCATGTGTTCAATTAAGAGTGAACCCTTTTTTTAGATTTTAGGTCTTTTTTTATTACTTCTAGTTCACTTCCCCACAATTTCTATATTAGCATAAGAGCAGGTGGAGGAGGAAACCCCGCTACTGTACCGAGGCTAATTTGACACAATATGCATGACTAATGATGCCCAAAAATAACAAATTAGGGTTCACAGTTGGGACACAGGGCTCTGGTGATGGGACGCCACTGTGTGCCAGAAGGACAAAAGCCCAGAAAAGTCAGTGAGTGGTATTGGACGTCCTGTCCTTGGCACTTTTTTTGGCATGCGAGTGTCCCCAAAATCAGTGCCATGCAATCCTGCTGGCAGACAAGAAGGACGCTTGGCTGTCATACTCACTTTTCCATCCAAAGGACTACAAAGGGTCTGGATTGTGTTCATAGTGTGCTAATCATAGCGTGACACTGACACTGACCCTGGCGTACAAGCCAAAGGTGAGACAATTCTTATTTTAATCTATTCTGAGTTTAAGTTTCCTCAAGTTTCTGAAAGACATAAAAGAAAAGGTTTAAGAGGCCAAGAGGAGCTAGGTCCTCCTCCAACTTGCTAATTAACCGGGCTAATAGCCAACTTCTGTGTGAGATCATCATGTAGTAAAATAGTAATGGTAGGATAAAACATATAGCTGGAGGCACTATATAGCCAGAGAGAAGTTTGAATATACTAAGAAAAGACACAAATATTAACATCTGGTTTAAAAACAAAATAATTAGTTATTGGCTTTTTGCAAAAAGGGAATAACACCCAAGAAGCACCAACCAAATTAGCCAGGTTGAATAAGGTCTATGATACCCTTTAGCATTATCATGGTCTTGCATAGTGAAAAATAATGGTTGACTATTATCTATTATTATTTATCATCATAATCATCGCTTTTGATCCACAAGGATCCCTCCCTGTTATCCTGTCTTTTTTGTCATCCAGTGCTAAAGCCTGTCATTTATCCAGAGTGAACAGGTGGCACTTTGCAGGTGGCAGGCTAATCCTTATAAAGATCTTACTTCATTTAGAAATCCGTTTAATGTAGCCACTCGATTGATAAATCGTCCAAACCACAGGCCTGCTGCTTCTTACCCCACGTTATGCCAAGACTGACACACAATGTGTCTGTGTGCGAAAGTAATTATTACAAATTAATAAAGTATATATCCTGGAATCAGAAATATAACAACAACAAAAAATGAAGTAATTCGTAGTAATGTTGTATGAATTCATTTTTACACTGCTTTAAAAGCATGCCCCATTTTTGTTTGTTTGTTTTTTGGTTAAAACAAGTGCTGAAAGAAAAATGGTGCTAGTAGCTGTCTAGGGTATAACGTGAGGCTAATACAAATGTAGCGTTAATGATACAGCTATAAACAAATTCTAGGAGGTTATCCTGGAATCAAGCAGTAGCAAGGACTTCCTCTTTGAAGTAAATAAATAAACAAAATGCATAATTGGACATCACCGATTTCATTTATTTAATCTGCTAAAAAGAAAAAAGGAATTTTACATAAAGGATACGTAAAGCTCAGGTCTACCTGCTAAACAGAATGCTAATTAACAGTCTTATTAAGTTAAGGCTTAATATATAGCAAGAGGCTACGTGTGCTTATTGCACTCACTTTAGCGGTAACCAAAATCCAATTTACTCTAAACTCTAAATCATATCCACTAACTGCTAATTAGCTGCTCCTCTAGTAAGCTCATTTCTGCATGGCATGATGCAGTATCTGTATCCCAAAACACATCTGGTTTTATTTTATTTATTGACTCTATCAAATGCTTAGCAGCTCCATATCGATTAGGACATTAGCATTATTAGAAGTATGACATCGCAACTGCTGTAACATGTGCTTTAATATCACCACTCGGGTTTAGCTCAATTTCAGCGATTAGCAATGTAAACCATTTTGCTGTGACTAAGACCAAACGCCTCTGAGGAAAACCACTGGAAGAAATTTACATCTTAAAGTACACGCTGAAAGGGTAGCTTACCATTTGATGCAAAATGAGCTGGGTTTGATATGCATGTTCTGACATTAGAAAACAGGAATGCTAATCCTTGAGAAATGGGGAAGGTTATCTCTGTGGAAGATAAAGAAAAGTGTGCTTTGAAACTAGAAGACAGCATATAGCTGCATTGCTAGTATGCTAATTTTCTTTTTAGTGGAGTAAAGTAACAAAGTTATATCAGCTGTTATGTATCACATGAACACTGCTAATCATTTTTAATCATCATGCTCATTATCATTGCTCATATCTTTTACATGTCCAAATGGTTTCATCAGTCATTTTAAAAAAAATTAACCCACAAACGTCTTTTGTCCAAGTTCAGTTCCATTACCACAAAGAAGAACACAAGCGTCTAATCTATCGTTGCATTATATAGCAACAGCTGATAAAGTGAAGTGGGAAAATATGAGCTGATAGGCATAACACAATAATGATGGCAGATAAACATGACAATTATTTTTTAGTTGTAACCTCCTTTAGTACATAGCTCTAACTAGCATTACCCGGTGCTACCGTTTTCATACTTCTGTTGTAAACTTGTAGCCAAATGTAACCCGGCTGTGGCTGCAGTAGGAAACTGTGGGAAATTTCTAAATAGATGTACATTTCTAACTAGCAGTAACATCCTGTGGAAAATTCCTAAGTGGAAGGTATAGAGTTTGCCTACTGTGCCTACATAGAGGCACATTTGCCTACATAGAGTTTGCCTACTGTGGCACATTTGTAACTAGAAGTAACAACCCATGGTAATGGTATTATAGCTTTCTAGCTATGACATATAAATATAACTTTCTAGCTATGACATCATGTGGTATTTTTTTAATTAGAAGTAACCTTCTGAGGTAAATTTTTTAGCTATCATCAGCCTCCTGAGGTAGATTTTTTAGGTATGAGCACCCTTCTGAGGTACATTTCTAGCAATCAACCCACCTGAGGTAAATGTCTAACTATCAGAACTCTCCTGAGTTAAACCATTAGCTAGGAGCACCCTCCTGAGGTAAACTTCTAACTATCATCACCCTCCTGAGGTAAATGTCTAACTATGAGAACCTTCCTGAGGTAAAATTCTAGCTAGGAACATCCTCCTGAGGTAACTTTCTAGCTAGAAGCATCCGCCAGAGGTACTTTACTAGCTTGGAGCACCATCCTGAGGTAAATGTCTAGCTATACGCTCCCTCCTGAGATAAATTTCTATCATCACCCTCGTAAGGTAATCTTTTTTTAGCCATCATCACCCTCCTGAGGTAAATGTTAAGCTAAGAGCACCCTCCTAGGGTAAATTTCTAGCCAGGAGCACCCTCCTGGTGTAAATTTCAAGCTAGGAGCATCCTCCTGAGGTAAATTTCTAGCTAGGAGCACCATTCTGAGGTAAACCTTTAACAATCACCACCCTCCTGAGGTAGATTTCTAGCTATCAGCACTCACTTGAGGTAAATTTGTAACTAAAGTAAACTTCTGGTTTACAGTTTTAGCTAGAAGTAAATTTGTAGCTGAATGAAGCAATGGAAAGGACTTGTTAAGAGCCATAGTTCACCCTGGCCTGATAAACCTGTGTCAAACGTTAACATTCGGTGTAACGGATGTATTTTAGATTGCTTAAATATGTCAAGTGTACATTTTAAACTTTGTCTCCGAGAGACGAATTTTAGAGAGATTTCATTTAAATCCCTAATAATAAGGAGAACAAGTTCTTATAACAGAGCCAGACGTGGCAGCTAATTTAGAGAGCACCCAGTTCTTCATCTCAGAGTGAGGTATTTAATTTCTGGTTCAGAAAGATGGAGAGAGGGGAAAAAACTCAGTATTACAGGTGTGGAGAGGCAATTAGCTGTCTGTTTGAATCAAGGTCGTGATTGTTATCTGGTCATGCTAGCTCATTTTCTCTTCTTTTTGCCAAATGAAGTCTTTATACTATAAACTCAGCGCTCTGA
Source organism: Tachysurus vachellii (assembly GCF_030014155.1). Classification (NCBI taxonomy): domain Eukaryota; kingdom Metazoa; phylum Chordata; class Actinopteri; order Siluriformes; family Bagridae; genus Tachysurus; species Tachysurus vachellii. Next base: position 29,589,845 of record NC_083464.1, read on the forward strand.
AGTTCCTTGTGTTTCATTAACATCTCCATTCCTCAGAGCAGTCATTGTTTATTACAGAGAAGAGATACAGATATGTTTTTTCTAGTTTATAGCTACTTCCTGAGGTAAATTTCAAGCCATCTGTCTTTTTTCTTTAAAAAATAATTGAAATTGAAATAATCAAATAATTCATCATAAAGCCCAAAGTGGCTAGTTTAACAAGCAGCTAGTGGTGTAGAACACCGAGTTAGCACAAATACCAAATTCATTTTGTTTTATTTAGAACATGAAACAGTAATACAAAGCCATTTCTGCTGCTCTGAGTAAACATTTTCAAGTTTGGTTGTAGTCATGATTTAAATAGCATTTAAACAAACAAACATCCAGTTAGCTTTAGATGCTAACCTGCAGTCAGTTGTAAAAGGCCGCTCACTTCCTGTGACACACGGTTATTAAAATGCAGGACTTTGTCATTTGTTTAGTTTGTTCAGAAATTTTTGGATTTCATCTGAGAGAAACTGTAGGATTTTGTACATTGTTAGAATTTGGTGTGAAATTGTTAAGTGTAACAATGTAATAATAATAAATAAAATAATAAATAAATAATAAATAAATAATAATAAAAAATATAACAAAATATAGAAGAAAATAGAATGTAGTAAAGTATAATAAACATGTCATTTTGCATAAATAAATCATCATAATTTTGGTACAATTGTGTAGAATTAGCTGAGAATTTGTTGTTTTTTTTTTGCCACAATCACTATTTTGCAATTCTTTATTTTAAATCATTAAAATGTTTTTTCTTTCTTTTGTTTTTTTTAACTTTCCAGCAAACACATTTTTTAATGTGTCTAAATGAGTCACCAAGCAGAAGCAACTGTGTTTATCCTGCCTTCCTCTCTGTAAAGATCATGATGATTTTTTTTTTCTTTTCTGTTTTTCATGTCAAGATGAGATGAGGAAATCCATTGATATGTGTACAGGTTGAATTTTTTTTAACCCATTCTCCATGTTCTCCCTGTTCACCCACAGGCTGACCGTTTGTCAGCGTCATGTCAGTTCTTGACACCCGCAACCGCTTCGCAACAAACGCAGCTGCACAAATTGCCAGCAAGATCTCGTCGTCCAATTTGTTTCAACAGAAGTAGAGGGACGTCATGACGGTGACCCTTCCTGCATCGTTATTTCCCTTCAAAATAACCTGCTCGGAGACTGAAAGAGGGAGAGAGAGAGAAAGAGAGAGAGAGAGAGAGAGAGAGAGAGAAAGGTGGTGTGTTGTGGGATAATGGTATTGGTATCAAATTTATTCCTTCCCCATCTACCTCGTCTCTGTGAAAGCAGACATGCGGCGAGGTCGCGGGGTCAAAGCGCGAGGAGACAGCGTCGTGTGCGAACTGTCACGCTTCGCCACCTACTCTGACACGCGCTGTGCCGTTTGTCGTCTGTCCGACATGCAAATTGTCCCGGGCCTGCTGTCATGGAAATAAAATAAATAAATAAATAAATAAATAAACGCAGCTGCCGAGAAATGAGAAGAAGGAGAAAGAGAAAACGAGCCCACCTGTAACTGCTGAAAGGAATGATGGACAAGCATTCAGAAACGGCGACGAGAGAAGCTTCGCTTTCCAGCAAATTCCTCTCCAGCACCCAAAAGCACGGCTTACAAAACGAGGAACCCAGCTGGAAACAGAGAGACGATTACGATCCTCTCATCTCCTTAGTGAATTAATAACCACAGTCTCATTATGTGCCTCACAAATGATTTCAGAAAACTGACAAAAAAACACTAAATTACAACAAAATTCTATTTTTCAACAGTGAAGCTTTCTAAATTCTTGAACACATTCACTTGTCTAAGTTCAGACATAGTAAGAAGTTGAGCACACATACACACATGCACACACAATCAGAGGACACCAGTTTGCTGTCATTACCTTTCTTACTGGTTTGAAACCCAAAAATTTGTAGAATGAGTGTCAAATGAGGTGATTTGAAAAGAAACGATTCTAATTTAGCTTCCTGTAAAGTTGAAGTTTCAACTGTAATTTAAATTTACAGCAGTAAAATATCTCAATTATGAAAGTGATCATTTATAACAACATACTTCTTCCAAAGATAGATAGATAGATAGATAGATAGATAGATAGATAGATAGATAGATAGATAGATAGATAGATAGATTTGAAGAGAAGCGACAAAATTTCAAAAGTATGAAATATCTTAAGGATGAAAGATTTAGATGTATTTAATTTTTTTGGGAAGATCTAGATAGATAAAAAATGCAAGGGGGAAAACAAAAGTCTTGCTGATTATGAAATTCTTTCATTTATTTCATATATTAAAATCTCATTCTAATACTTCAAATGTTCTTCTGACACACACACACACACCCCTTTAATGATATGACCTCTCTCTCTCTCTCTCTCTCTCTCTCTCATCGTATAATTTTCCTCCAGGCAAATATATTCATCCTGCACCTTTCTAATCGCACGGGACGTTTTGCATAAATCCGCCGATATTCTCAGAGAATCAAACATATCAAAGGTTTCCTGTCTTTGAAGTGCGGTGGTCCCTAATTTCAAAAACAGATTCGGGTGATAAATAAATGCATTATTTATGATCCAGGAGAGGAAAACAACACTCAGAATGCGCGGCCACATTTAAAAAAAATGTCATCCGAGGCGGGACGGACGCGTCTCCCTGCCGCCCGCCTGCCTTTTTCAGCTCCAGATACAAAGACCAAAGCAAAAATAACAACACGCCGATAATTATTTATTCGGGCCGGGGACGTAATTATCGTCGTGTACAATGTTAGTTTAAGAGCTGACGTATGCTAATACATACACAAATCTCTTACTCTGGAACACATTCCTGATTAACGATGAGGAAATTTTAATCAAAGAAGGATTTTATCATCGAACAGAACAGAACGTATGATCTAGAGTAATATATATATATATATATTACTCTAGATCATACGTTCTGTTCTGTATATATATATATATATATATATATATATATATATATATATATATATATATAAAGTTTCGACTGTAATTTAAATTTACAGCAGTAAAATATCTCAATTATGAAAGTGATCGTTTATAACAACATATTTCTTCCAAAGATAGATCGATAGATAGATAGATAGATAGATAGATAGATAGATAGATAGATACTGTAGATAGATTTGAAGAGAAGCGACAGAATTTAAAAGTATAAAATATCTTAAATATGAAAGATTTACATGTATTTCATTTATATATATATATATATATATATATATAGTGTGTGTGTTACAATATATATTCTACACATAATGTAATACGTTCCTATTTAATCAAATACATGTATTATATAACATTTTCAAAAATGTTAACAAAAATTCAAAATTCATTTCATTTTTTTTAATTGTGTAGCCATCTCTGTGTTTTTTATACACATTTTCCATTTCTGTCAAGTTTTGTTGTGATTGTTGCCAACAATATTTACTTTATTTATACTTTTTTTTTTTTTACCTGGAAATCGACTCAAATTGGTGAAATCACAAGAACTTATTTCTTCTTTTAAACTCCTAACAGAGAAGACACATCTGTCTACAAGACTTTCTACGAGAGCTGTACCCTTGTTCCACATATGTGAATGCCGGAATGAGTGCTGTGATGTCACAACGTGTCTCGAAACAAACCTGCATAAAAAATCTGATCTAATTTTGAAAAACCGAGGCTCATCTGAATATCTGATTATCTTAGTTTTTCATTTCTGCAATTTCGAAATTGTGAAATCCTGAAGAATTACAGACAAACTAGTCTGAGGATCAGCTAAAAAAAAAATCTGTTGAAATCTGTATGCCTTTAAAAATATCAATAATGAAAACTTGAGCGGAAATAAAACAACCAAAAATATTCCAAATCATTTACAAATGTTTCTTTTACAAAAAAAATACTTTTTTTACTACTTATTTCAATTATTATAAATTGGAGCACTTTTATCCATGTTTCCTGATGTACTTTTAGAATGATTACAATTTTTTTTTAATGTGACACATGATCAGTTACATTGGGGTAATATGATCCATTACTCTTTTTTTTAACTTGTTTTTCCCATTACAAAATTAATTTTTAAAAATGTTGCTTGTGTTTTTTTGTTTGCCGTTTGTTTGTTTGTTTGTTTTAAATCTTCATTGTTCAGCCTCAGGTTCCTGTTCTTGTCTGAAAGGATCCTGGAACCTGATACAATGTTACACTGATGTAGTGCTTTTAATTTAAAGATGTTCTCCTGATTTCTGTTTTTCTCTAGATGCTTTTCTGTTCATGATGGCTGTAAAGTGGTTGTTATTTGACTTCCTGTCAGCTGGAACCAGTATGGCCAGTCCATGTGTTTTATTGCATGACTTTCAATGAAATACAGACTAGGTGTTCCTAATATAGTGGCCAGTGGGCATACATACTGTCTATCTTGTGATAGACAGTATACATACTGTCTATCTTGTGATATACAGTACACTGGTATTCTAATCAGAATGCAGTGTACGCTAATTCCTGGCGAGCTCACTCGTTCACTTATTCACTTCTTCTTTTAAATCGCTTTCATCCCACACCGGAGGCCTCGCTCTTCAAACAGGCGTGTTATGCATTAACGCCGCACTGAGGCTAATCCGTAAACCCCCTGGGTTTAAATTTCAAACCACTTCACATTTTCACAGCTCAGTCGTTAAAGCGCGTGCTAGAAACGCCACCATTAGGCAGCCAAGTGGGTCTAAAGCGTCCTCTATAAATCACTACTGCGAGCTGCCACTCATGGCTCGGGCGTCTAACGCAGCCTTTACTCTGTAATTAGTGACAAGGTGAGAGGAAGAGAGGAAAAGTGTGTGTTCACAGAGGGTGGGTGGAGGTCAAACGTCTGGCTGAACTACCAAGAAGCATTATTTCATTACCTTTCTCGCTCGTTCTGCATCAATGAAAGCATTGTTTATTAAGAAAGGACACAGATCCAAGTACAGCATGTTAGCAAAAAAACTGATTAGCATTAGTGTTCATGTGAAGATGACACACTCGAGTTCACCACTTTGAATGTAATCAAGGTTTTGAATTAACAGTGACTCATAGTAAAGGAGCTACAATCACACAGCTAGCATATGATGCTAAAATTTGTCATACAAATGTTTTTTACTAGTTAACCAACACATCTGAGAGAAATGTCAAACATTTCTTTCTTGTTTTCACTTCCATTGTGCCGTTACATGTACATTTGCTGTAACAGCTAAGTGCTAGCTTTCTAAATCAAAACAATTTTTAGTTCATGTAAAAAAAGTTTTATCAGTAATTTGCCAAAACAGCACAGAGGTAAATGCTGATGATCTTGACAGATTGAGCTTGTTTGCATCATCACTGATGTTTCACATTGACTGTGGAAGCTATAAAATTTATGCTAGCTAGCTAAGTCCTCAATTCTATTTAGTTTCTTTTAGTCTTTCTTTAGAAATTGTATAGAAACAGCACATTTGTGAGAAACAGTGAAACACAGGAAATTCTCAATCTGATTTTGAGAATATATTCTCATATATTGTACGTAAACAAGTAATTAAGAAAGCAATTTTGAGGAAAATTGTCGATATTTCAGACCATTACTGTGCTATCCAGCTAGTTAACCCACACTTATTATCCATGATAAAACTGGCTGTATTGAAGTATTGAAAGTCTGGAAGCTAGCCAGATGAACAGACGGATGGATGGATAGATACAGAATGAAGGAGGTAGTGAGGAAAGGGGATTGATGTATTTTAGAGGTGTAACTGTACTACAATGGCTGCCGTGTGTGTAAGTGATGAGCTCTGCTCCTCCGAGTGTGTTCACTTTAACCTCCGAGTCACAAGGTTATTTCCACACATAGCAGCCTGTGATTAATGATTAACGCTCCTCAACTCACCTTTATCTCCATCAGCGTTAATTAAACGAAGGTCAGCTTCGGCCTGCTTCCACATAATAAATCACCTCCGGGCCTCTGGATGCGCTCTTTACACTTTCCCCGCATCGCAATACTGTTTTTCTTTTTTTTCTTTTCTTTTTTTGTAAAAACATCGACTTCCTCTCTCCACTTCCCTTCAGTTTAATCCCACCTGCCGTCTTAAGAGCCGTTTTATTACTTTATCAGCTCGAGTGAACTTCATTATATGAGGAATTGAGTCGATGATGCTGTAGGTCGAGAAGCACGACTTAGCCAGAATGCACATTGTTTTGTTGTTTTTTTATCTGTCTGTGTGTCAGCATTTAAAATCAAATACATTTTCTGAAGATTTAAGCCTGATAAGCTAACAAGCTAAACGTCAAATGAGCTTAGCCATAAAGTTACTGCTTTGGCCTGTATTCCATAAAGCTACATGCTAGTGGCTAAGTCCTAGCTAGCTAAACTAAATCCTTCTATTTAGAAATACATCTGGAAAAATATCAGAATTACTGAGCATTTTATTTAATTTCTGTGCCTTTACATTTGTTCTAACGATTTTACTAGCCAAAATTCATAATTTTAGTCATTTGGAATGCTTTTAGATAAATGTATCAAAGAATCTGAGGGAAAGTTTGATAATCCAGGCTTGTTTTTTCTTGTTTTTACATCCATTGTGACTTTTTTTTTTACATTTGCTAAGTAATACATTAAAACAGCTAAGAAGCTAACAAGCTATAACTGAATATTTTACTGTTCCTTTAACTTACTCTTAATGTATAAGACCTCATGAGCATTTCACTTTAACTGAATTGTTCATCCACACATGATTTGTCCAAAAGCTTTATTTTTCACTGAATAAGTGCTAACTAGCTAGCTAAGCTGTGTCCTTTCTGAGTAATTTAGCAGCACATCTGAGCAAAATGTTTATCTCTTTTCTTTCTGTGCTTTTAAATTACCTATGTGGAAGGCTTGACAGTTATATGCTACAGTATGCACCTGCTGTAGCTAGGCAACTAGGAAACACCTATACGGTACATTAAACTAGCTAACAGCCTGTTAGTTGTTTTTATACAGGGAACTGAATAATAAATAAGACAAAGTTCAGAAAAAGATTCTATACTACGAAAGATGACAATTCCTACAACAGCCACTGTAACTTGTGCACAACTAGCTACCTGAGTGGGTAAGTTTCTCTTTCATTATTATCAAAAACAAATATGAGGCGATGTTTCTTATTCAGTAAGGCTAAAGAACACTTCAATGGTAAAAGATGTGTGTGTGTGTGTGTGTGTGTGTGTGTGTATTTGGCATGCCTGAACACTCAACAGTATGCATAAACACACACACTAAAACTCCCAGCTGTGCCACAGACTTTGATGGATGTTGAGATCCAGCAGTTCATTCTGTACAACACACACACTCTCTCTCTCTTTTTCTCTCTCCCTCGGACCGCTCACTCAATTGTAACACACCCTCACTTTGGACCCTGCTGTACACAGGCCCTTCGAAGTGTGTATCTGTCAGCTTACCCTTTAATCTGGCCCAAACACACACATACACACACAAAATCGGGGAAGTCCCCAGCAGTGTAATTACGATGTGTATCCTCCTGTGTCAGTGTGTACATCAATAACAGTAATGACAGCGCTGATCCACTTACTGTGCGTTCAGACATCAGGGGAGATGGAGAAAGCCTTACACAGCAACACACACACGAAAAGTGAAAAGTCTTCCTGCTCAGCAGCACAGTGATTGTCAAGCGTAACATGAGGAAAGACTCAGTGTTTGTGTGTGTGTGTCTGTGTGTGTGTGTGTGTGTGAGAGAGAGAGAGAGAGAGAGAGAGAGATAGTAGACAAGTGAGCTTTCCATGAGTTGAACGTCTGTGTGTGTCTAGTGTTTGGTAGTATATAAGTTATAAAACACTGTGTTGTAGGTGGTGACATCAGTAACATGGTGGTGCTCAATGTCTCCATTTATATATGTACACACGCATACAGTGGCAATAAAATTCTACACAACCCTGTTAAAATGGCATGTTTTTGTGATGTAAAAAAACAAAACAAAACTAAATCCTGTCAGAAGCTTTCTCCACCTTTATTAGGAAATTTCAAGCTGTATATTAAAGTAAAAAAAAAAGGCAGGAAGAACCCTGTAAAGGGAACTTAGATCTTCACACTGGCTGGAACGTTCCAAACCTTGAACTTGTTTTGGTGAAGCTATTTCTTTGCTGATTTGTAGGTGTGCTTCAGGTTATTGTCCGCTTCACAAAGATTTCGGACCTTCAGAAATAAATGTTTACTACCAGTGCTACACAAATGAAATTGAATTGAATTGTGTTTTAGCAGGACCAAAAGGCTTAAACTAGTGTTCCTTCCACCGAGATCAAAGCTATGTCCAGCTGAAGAAAAGCAGCCTGAAAGCTTGATGCTCACACCACCATGCTTCTTTTATTTATCTTAACACAAGATATTAGAGATTGGATTTTTTTCCAGCCCCCCTTCCAGTAGCCAAGACATATGAAGAATTCAGGAGATTGTAGCACATGTAGCAGTACCTGTCAGAAATTGCTGCAGTTCTTTTAATGTTTCTGTCGTCCTGATCTTCTCATCAGTTTTATGGGGACATCCTACTTTTAGTAATGTCACATTTTCTCCACATTAATTTTTTAAGTGTCATTACAGTGTTCCAGGCTATATTCAGTGTCTTGTATATTTTTTGTAAACCTCTTCTAATTTATAAGTCCTGGCCTAATGGTTAGAGAGTTTGACTCCTAACCCTAAGGTTGTGGGTTCGAGTCTCGGGCTGGCAATACCATGACTGAGGTGCCCTTGAGCAAGACACCGAACCCCCCAACTGCTCCCCGGGCGCCGCAGCATAAATGGCTGCCCACTGCTCCGGGTGTGTGTTCATGGTGTGTGTGTGTGTGTGTGTGTTCACTGCTGTGTGTGCACTTTGGATGGGTTAAATGCAGAGAACGAAATCTGAGTATGGGTCACCGTACTTAGCTGTATGTCATGTCATGTCACTATACCTGATCTACAATGTCTTTGTGGGTTTTCCAGTTGGATATTACCAAGAAAATATCCGACAAATCCTAAAAGATCGGTCTCTTTAATTGATAGAAGGTGTTCACGAGTGTGAATGGGATTGGTTGATTGTGAACACTGTCACACTCCTAACTATAAAAGGGTGTGCACAATTATACAACCAGGATACTGGATCTTTTTTTCCGTAAAATCATTCTTATTGTTTTTCATTGTAATATATTGGTTGCGATTTCACATAAAAGATGGAAATGGCTTTGACATGATTAATCTCAAACAAAAACCTGCAATGTGAATAGGGGTGTGTAGACTTTTTATATCCACTGTGTGTGTGTGTATATATATATATATATATATATATATATATATATATATATATATATATAAATGAGAGAGAGAGAGAGAGAGAGAGAGATTGATCTATCTGTCTGCCTCTCCATGTGTCTGTCTTTAATCCCATCTGTCTGTCTGTTTAAATCTCTCTCTCTGTTATTTATCTGTCTATCTAATACAGTTATGGTTATACGATGAGCTGGAGTGAATTGGCCCTGTGTGTGTGTGTGTGTGTGTGTGTGTGTGTGTGTGTGTGTGTGTGTGTGTGTGTGTGAGAGATATGAGGCTGGAGGGCACAGCAGCATCCTCACTGCATGTACACACACACACGCACACACAGCTTACTCCCACCAGCTATTGTTTTCACAATCATTTGCAATCCATCAAAATGTGCAGCAGCTCGCGCTGTCATGTGAGTGCTCTATCTTAGATACACACACACACTCCACACTCACACAGAGTACAGTTTTTCAGTTCAGAAAGACAGCACTGCCCCCATCTGGCCACACATACTCATCACTCTCTCTACAGTGATCTCTGATTGAGATGAAGAAAACTGACGTGACCTCTCTCTCTCTCTCTCTCTCTCTCTCTCTCTCTCTCTCTGTCTCACACACACCCACCCACACTCACATACACACACACAGAATACTAATTTCATGCACACTTTTAAAGTATGATTATTATATTCATCATGACAAAAATTAAATACACAGGATAGAGAGAAAGAAGGTAAAGCAAAGTGTTCAATAACAAGCCCCGCCCACACTTGGTTACTGTCATTGCAGAAAAATATGCAGGGGTTGGATAAAATGTTTTATGCTAACATTGCACTAGCATTGCCTTCAGCAAGCTAATCAGTGAGCTAACAGGAGCTATCTGTCTGTCCATCTGTCTGTCTGTTTCCTTATTTATTTGTCTCACTATCAATTTGTCTGTTTGTATCTCTGTCATTTGTGTGTCATCAACCTGTATATATCTATATCTATCTATCTATCTATCTATCTATCTATCTATCTATCTATCTATCTATCTATCTATCTATCCAACCAATCTGTCTATCTCTCTGTCTGTGTCTATCTGTCTGTCTGTATGTGTGTATGCCAATCAATCAATCAATCAATCAATCAATCAATCAATCAATCAATCAATCAATTTGTTTGTCTAAGTGTATGTCTATATAAATAGCAATCAGTCTATCTGTCCATCAATGCGATCATCAAGCGCTCTCTGGTTATCTATCTATCTATCTATCTATCTATCTATCTATCTATCTATCTATCTATCTATCTATCTATCTTTTTCTGTCTCTTTGACATAATCTATCTCTCTGTCATTTTGTTTACCTGTCTGTATCAGTCCATCGGTCTGTCTGTCTATCTGGTTATCAAGCTGTCTAACCGTAGCTGTCTGTCAATCAATTAATATGTCTGTCTATGTGACTATCAACCTGCCTGTCTGTCTATATCTTACAACTTTAATATTCTACTCTCTCTCTGTCTGTCTGTCTGTCTATCGAGGAATGTTAAGTGTCAGTGTCCATGCACAGGTGAATAATAAATTGACAAGGGGACGAGGGAATGAGGAGAAAGGAGACGAGGAGAGGAAGGGACAATGAGAAGAGAGGACAAGGGGATGAGGGGCTGAGGAGGAGACAAGGAGAAGAGAGAATGAGGGGACAAGGAGAAGAGGGGATGAGAATAGGGGACGAGGAGAGGACAAGGGGACGGATCACTACTGAAACTTTTGGGAAACACAGAAATCTGTGCTTTAAACACACAGTGAAGTTCAGCATGAACCTGAAAAGGGCCTCCGGGATTCACCAGCAGAGAGACACACTGAGACACAGACACACTGACAGAGAGAAAGAGAGATAAGATTTTTGCTTTTTAGGTTGGGCAGAGACAGACTTAACTGTATCACATGTGTGTGTGTGCGTGTGTACTGACAGTATCGTGTGTGCGTGTGTATTGACAGTATTGTGTGTTGACTGTATTTTGTGTGTGTGTTGACAGTATTGTGTGTGTACTCACAGTATTGGGTGTATTGACAGTATTGTGTGTGTGTATTGACAGTAGTGTGTGTGTATATGTTGACAGTATTTTGTGTATGTGTTAGTATTTTGTATGTGTGTTGACAGTATTGTGTGTACTCACAGTATTGTGTGTGTATTGACAGTATTGTGTGTGTATTGACAGTATTGTGAGTGTGTATTGACAGTATTGTGTGTGTGTATTGATAGTAATGTGTGTGTGTGTGTATTGACCTTAGTGTGTATGTGTGTGTATTGACAGTAGTGTGTGTGTGTGTTGACAGTATTGTGTGTGTGTTGACAGTTGTGTGTGTGTATTGACATTAGTGTGTATGTGTGTGTATTGACAGTAGTGTGTGTGTTGACAGTATTGTGTGTGTTGACAGTTGTGTGTGTGTATGTTGACAGTATTGTGTGTGTGTTTTGACAGTATTGTGTGTGTATTGACAGTAGTGTGCATGTGTGTGTGTTGACAGTATTCTGTGTGTACTCACAGTAGTGTGTGTGTTTTGACAGTATTGTGTGTGTATTGACAGTAGTGTGCATGTGTGTGTGTTGACAGAATTCTGTGTGTACTCACAGTAGTGTGTGTGTTTTGACAGTATTGTGTGTGTATTGACAGTATTGTGTGTGTTTTGACAGTATTGTGTGTGTATTGACAGTAGTGTGCATGTGTGTGTGTTGACAGTATTCTGTGTGTACTCACAGTAGTGTGTGTGTTTTGACAGTATTCTGTGTGTACTCACAGTAGTGTGTGTGTTTTGACAGTATTGTGTGTGTATTGACAGTAGTGTGCATGTGTGTGTGTTGACAGTATTCTGTGTGTACTCACAGTAGTGTGTGTGTCTTGACAGTATTGTGTGTGTCTTGACAGTATTGTGTGTGTTGACAGTGTTGTGTGTGTTGACAGTGTTGTGTGTGCTCACAGTATTGTGTGTGTATTGACAGTATTGTGTATGTGTGTATTGACAGTAGTGTGTATGTGTGTATTGACAGTGTGTAGGTGTGTGTATGTATTGACAGTAGTGTGTACGTGTGTGTGTATTGACAGTAGTGTGTGTGTTGAAAGTGTTGTGTGTGTGTTGACAGTGTTGTGTGTGTGTTGACAATGTTGTGTGTGTGTGTGTATTGACAGTAGTGTGTGTGTATTATTAAGTGTGTGTGTATTGACAGTATTGTGTGTGTGTGGACAGTATTGTGTGTGTATTAAGTGTGTGTGTATTGACAGTATTGTGTGTGTGTGGACAGTATTGTGTGTGTATTGACAGTATTGTGTGTGCGTGTATGTATTGACAGTAGTGTGTGTGTGTGTGGACAGTAGTGTGTGTATTGACAGTAGTGTGTGAGTGTGTGTGTGTGTATTGACAGTAGTGTGTGTGTGTGTGTATTATTAAGTGTGTGTATTGACAGTATTGTGTGTGTGTGTGTGTGGAGAGTATTGTGTGTGTATTAAGTGTGTGTGTATTGACATTATTGTGTGTGTGTGGACAGTATTGTGTGTGTATTGACAGTATTGTGTGTGTGTATGTATTGACAGTAGTGTGTGTGTGTGTGTGTGGACAGTATTGTGTGTGTATTGACAGTAGTGTGTGTGTTGACAGTAGTATGTGAGTGTGTGTTGACAGTAGTGTGTGTGTGTATTATTAAGTGTGTGTATTGACAGTATTGTGTGTGTGTGTGGAGAGTATTGTGTGTGTATTAAGTGTGTGTGTATTGACATTATTGTGTGTGTGTGGACAGTATTGTGTGTGTATTGACAGTATTGTGTGTGTGTATGTATTGACAGTAGTGTGTGTGTGTGTGTGGACAGTATTGTGTGTGTATTGACAGTAGTGTGTGTGTGTGTGTGTGTGTGGACAGTATTGTGTGTGTATTGACAGTAGTGTGTGTGTTGACAGTAGTGGGTGAGTGTGTCTGTGTTGACAGTATTGTGTGAACGCCACTGTACTGTGGAGACATTAATAAAATCAGCGTGCTGGTTTTCTGTGTGAGCTGAATGTAGTGTGTCTGGATCTGAGAGATAACAAGCCATGGAGGAAAATCCAGCTCACACACAGAGACGTTTTCCCACAGAGCCACTTCATTAGGACCAGTCTAATCTACACCGTCTCGCTCTGATAACACTACAGCACTAACGCAGACTAGTCACAGTTCTCACACACACACACAGTCCACTAACACGATCAGCTGACACAATCTTAACTCACTAAACACACACTTAATTTTTACACACACTCAACACACACTCTGTACTCATGTGTTCACCATACACCTGTATCTGTCTGAGATAGAAAGGAGGGGCAAATAGGGAGGAGGAGGGGCGAGAGACTCAGAGACAGAGAGTGAGAATAAGAGACAGTTCAAAATGACAGAAGGAAAAAGAGTCAGAGAGAGAAAGACATGGAGAAACAGAGATGAGACAGAGAGTAAGAAAAAGAGACAGAAGGAGAACGAGACAAAGTGAGAGAAACAGAGGGAGAAAGAGATAAAGATTGAAAGAGAGAGAAATGGAAAGAAAGACAGAGAAAGCATTTAACTCTCGAGTCAGATGGTGAAGCAGAAGACAGGAGAAAACGACGAGAGATGTTCTTCTGAAGAGTCCGTATCCATCCCTCCTGCACACCACACTGCTAGAGGACTTTCATCACATGACACCAACATGCTGAAGAAAGATGTTTGTCAGATTCCAAAATCATGTGTTTTAATAATCGTTGGTACTAAAAAAACAAAAACAAAACAAATCTGGTAAAACACACCTAATCCGATTGAGACCTTCCTGGTTGGCGGGGCTTAATATTCAAATAAGCTGTTGATTGACATCTGTCAAGAATGAGCAGCCAAGACACAACAATAATGTACAAACAGCCCACTTTCAGAAGTTTCCAGAAGGTAGCACGCTAGTTTCCATTGCACACAATTGGCCCCACCTACTTTATGCATAAAAGGACAAAGCATTTACGATTTCCTGTTTTCTTTCATGCGGCGAGACGTTAACCAGAATTATTCAATTTAAAATTTGATGTTTGATTCAATTCATTTTTGCCGCTACTTTGTAGCTAGGGATACGGCCATGTTGGAATGATGTCACAGGTCTCCAGACCAGAGCAGGAAGACCGACAGTTCAGAAATGTCCCAAATCCTAAATGGCTAGAATTTTAATTTGCTCACTTGCTAATTAACTAGCATTGTTGAAAGAGTATCAGACTGTAGCAATGCCTTCTGGGTAAATATCTTTGAAAGCTACAGTAACCCATAGATATCTATACATAGATGTTGCCTTGGGGTCCTAAAAATGCGTCAAAACCGCCGCCATCTTTGTACAGGGCTCTTGTGCTTCAAATGCAAGCACGATGCCGGACTTCTGTGCTGCATTTGGATGTTCAAACGAACTAAATATAAAAACCAAACAGCAAGGGATTACATTTCATAAGTGAGAATGTGTTTTATGATATTGAATGTTAGGAAATTATATTTCTGGTTACGTTGGTTTGTTTTAGTCCTTGGTTAACGACCACAGCTAATCTCTGCTAGTTACCCATTCGTTTTTGACAGTTAGGAAAACAGACAATGTTTGTAGATTCCGAAGCTCTTAATAAGGACATTAAAAATTGACCCATGCTTTATTTTTGCTTAAAGGATTTTTGCTTAAAGGTGAAAAGACACTTAACTTCATGTATGTTTTGAAAGATTCCCTTATCTGTCAAACATATTTTATTAGATTGTCCTGGACTTAACACAAGCAGAATGCTCTTTTATCAAATTACTTCACTTAAAGACATATTTAATGACATTATGCCTGAAAAGTGTTTGGATTTTTTTATCTTATGTTAATTAAAAAATTGTATAACATGACTTGCTGTTTATATTTGTTTTGTTTTTATTGTATTTATATGATATTTGTGTTTTTGTAATTAAATTTTTGCCATGAAAATAGCTTTGATTGCTGACATGGCATTAAATAAAATAACCTGAATCTGAATCTGTTTGTAGATTCCCAAGTGATAAACAGAGACATCCGTCATGGACAAGTTGCAGGGACACTAAACCTTTTTTAAATGTTTAACTCAGCTGACAGTCCTGGAAGGATGTCACCAGTTAGGTTGGCAGTTCAGCCTCAAAGTCAAACGTTGTTATTTTTTGGTTTATGTGACTGTAGTACATACTTATTTAATGTTGCAAAAGTATTGTGGGAAAAGAATAAAGAAAAGATTGACCGGTCTTTGGCACCTCAACTATCTAACTTTCACATTATGTTCCTCTCAAATTTGTGATTTGCTTCCACCTGCAAATTGCTTTGTGTATCATATTTAATAAACCAATACAATTTAAATGTTTAAATTAACATGTATAGTCACACCATTGCAGCAGTACTGCATGCAGTAGGCTATAAGGTAAGTAGTGATTGTTCATTTGAAGTTTACTCAAGTGGAAGAATGCAAGTAATAAACTTACACCTACTAGCACTATGCATTATATTGTGAAAAAGTAGATTATCTTAATATCAAAACCTTAAATTCTGGACTCAATGAGAAATACATGTCTGACCTTTGGAACAACCAAAAAAAAACTAGAAAATCGCATTTATGACGATTTATGGTGATTTTATTTCTTTGCCTACATTGACGCTGATGCATTAAGAGGAGGGGGGTCCCCTGTACCAAGATGGCGGCTCAATTGACGCATTCGTTCCAATGTACTGCCGTATACAAGGCGACATCTAGTGTATATATCTATGACAGTAACCTAGCAATCTAGCTAAATCCAATGCTTGCCACTTAGCTACTCAGATAGTGAGCGGATATGACAGAGATAGCATAGCAGTTATTACCAGACACATTTGGGGTCATATTTTTTGCTGACCCCATAAGATTAGCCAGTAACTAGCTATCACTAGCTAGTGTCAGTATCACACAGTCTATTAGCATTTAGCTTCTAAGCTAAATAACTACCAAGTAAAGTTAACTCCAACATATTTTGCTTCACTGTTAAACTCTATGCTGGATGAAATCTTGGAGGCTAAAAGTATAGAAACTCTGAGAATTTTTCTTGCCCTTCACAGGTAGACTGGCATTAGAAAAAAGTGCTAATGCACAGCTAAAGCATACTAATAAACCGCAGAATGTCTGGTACACATGTAGCGAAGCTGTCAAACTCAGGCACCATTTTTTTCCTCCTTTGACGTGTATCCAGGGTCTCGTCAGAAAACGTCTAACTGTGACAAGAGAATTTCCTTCTGGATGTTTCCAGATCCGATACAAGCGAGAGAATCCAGAGTCACTGGGGACCTCCATTATGTGGCATTAGCCTTCATGAGCCTTTCGTGAGCCTTTCGTGAAGCTAATGTGCAAAAATTCATTCTAATTTCCTTTTTTTCCCCCACCATAATTACTGAGAGCTATGCACACACACCCACTTAGCTCACTTAATAGCTCACTTAATAATAATAATAATAATAATAATAATAATAACAATATTTACCTCACCGTCGTCACAGTAATTATGTAGCCAATAAGCATTAGCTTACAGCTAGCATTTTTTTTAATGCTAGTGCTCTCATTCAACATTTAGCTAATTATACATGCTTTGCTTCCTTTCCTGAGCATTTAGCCAAGAGGTTTTGTTTTTCATTTTAACATTATATACAACAATTTAGAAATAAATATCTAAAACCTAGCATTCCTGATTAAAAAAGGATATAATTTACAACGACCAGCTACCCGTTTCTCTGATGTTATCCTTATCCAGCTAGTGCTAGCATCTTCATATTCAAAGTGATGTTGCATCAGGAAGAGTATTAGGAAGTAGTTTGTAATTCTAGTATAGAATAGCATTTGATTTTAGCTTAAAGCTCTTTTAATGGTAGCCACTTTTTTGTTTTCGTGCTATTAGCGAGCTTGCAATAATTTTTGTTTGTGAGACTAGAACATACATACTAGCTAGGTTTGACTTGAGCAGGAGTCAGAAAAAGATCATGACTTAAGCTGAAGTTTGTAATGTCCACAGTAGTCATGCAGTAAATTAGCATGCTTTGAGTAATT
This sequence comes from Tachysurus vachellii, assembly GCF_030014155.1. Taxonomy (NCBI): domain Eukaryota; kingdom Metazoa; phylum Chordata; class Actinopteri; order Siluriformes; family Bagridae; genus Tachysurus; species Tachysurus vachellii. Next base: position 29,607,221 of record NC_083464.1, read on the forward strand.
GGCATGGATTTGCCAATGCTGCTAGCACAGATTATGGATTATTTTTTAGCAGACTGCATTTTTTTATTTTGTGAAGCTATTTGCAATATCTCACTAGAAACCAAAACACATACACACACGCACACCCACTTCATCTAAAGGGTCCACATGTGACCTCGTTCAGTGCCCCTTTTCCACCTCCACCATAAAAACCAAAAATCAATTCTTCACGGCATCAGAAGTCTCTGGGTAAACGCTGTGTAGCTGTGACTTTCAGCGCAAAAGCAAGGTCAGCTCTGGGAACACGGCAGCAGATTACAGGCCAAACTGAAATAGCTCCACACAAACACACACACACACACACACACACACACACAATCATCATCTCACACGGCTTCTGAAGTCCTCCTAATCAAAGAGTAGCGCCATGGCTAATCAAAGTCCCCTAAATAACTCTAGCTCCCAACACGGGCCACCGTAGGATTAAAAATCCACTAGCTTCTTCGATCGTGAACCTCGACACCTAATGAGAACTCCCCGAAGCCCAAAGATCACGCCACTGAGTCTTAAAATCCGTACGAGATCCTATCAAGGCTGGACGAAAATAGATATTGGCTTTCGGCACGTCTGCTGATTAAAAGGACGGTGCAGGATTAGGCGAGAATCGGCGGAGTGGCTAATTTACATCGGGCAGACAGATAAACACACAGAGAAAGAGAGAGAGCGAGAGAGAGAGAGAGAGAAAGAGAGAGAGAGAAAGTGCTATCGTACGTCGGCGCTAACTCGTCACAGCCGGAGGCTGTTTGCTCAGATCTGAAGGTGGAGTGGGTTTGTTCAGCCTCGTTACACAGATGAACAGTCATCCACTGAGCACTTGAAGAACAAAGCCGACCATTATTTAGATGTTTTACTGTTTTTGCCATGCTTGCTCATGGCTAATTACACTGACTAAACTCCCCAGCAGCAAGTGCAGGGGTCCAAGCACCAGTTTACAGGCACTGTTACAGCATCTACTAATAAATAAAATTACATATTACTATTGGAGAGGATTTTTTAAAGTATAGTAAACTTTTTTATATATATATATATATATATATATATATATATATATATATATATATATATATATATATATATATATATACACACACAATAGCATCATGAGGTACTTTCCTCAGCTGTAAGTCGCTCTGGATAAAAGCGGTCAACACACCCGATGCTCACACTGAAAATGATGTTTGACATAAGTGGAAAATTTGGTCTACAGAAAAAGATGAGATGTTTTCTTGAATATATGATGAAAGCTCAAATGTTTTTGTAATGAATTTGGAGAAATCTCAAAAAAACAGAGGCAAAGGAAGTCCTGCTGATTAGTCAGATAAAGAAATGAAAGGTTTTCTGGTGTGAACATGCTAAAAGGTACACTTCCTTGAATTAAAACCAAAACTCAACAATAACGTTTAGCCCCAATCTCACTTTCTCTTCCTGCTCCCCTTCCTTCGGCAGCATGAGTGGAGAACGTCAAGTCACCTCGCTGTTTTCTGAACCACTTCCACATTTACCTTGGCAGGTTATTAAAATAAATGAGAGCTCTCTGGACGTCCAACGTGTCTTTCCTCCTGATGGGAATTTGAGGAACGTGCAAAATGATCACGCTCTGTATAAAATCATGCAGATACGGGTCAAGAGCTCTGGTTAAAGATAGCGATACAAGGAAAAGTGACACCTCAGTGACTTTGAGCTTGATGTGGTATGGGGGATGGTGAGATCCTGGGATATTCAAAAAAACACAAACCATAAAGTGAGCTGCAGTAACGCAAAGAATCACCACTGTGGTGAGCTGAAAATCATCTCAACACATCCAAAACTTGAGGCATGTGAACTACAAGCACAGGAGCTCCAGTTCTGTCATCCAGCAACATCAAACATGCTTCCTTATGGCTTGTTTGTGCTAAATATTCCTCAGGGATGTCAATTATTTTTGGAATGTCTATATTTATTTTATTTTAGAACAAAAATAGTTTGAATAGTATTTTTTTATTAAATAGGTTTAAATGTAAATAAAGTTTCTTATATATTTTTACATTAAAAATAAATTGTCTTCCTGAATCCTTTTTCACAATGAAAGATTGTGAGAAATAAAATAAAGTAATATTGATAATAAAATAAGACTGAGACAGAAATTGGACAAATGTAACCTCTCTCTTTCTCCCTCTTTTTTTTGGTCTAATGAAGGTGATTCTTCGCGGCCTGGTCACTGACGACAGTCTGAGTTAACTGATGATGGCACTTACGCTATTCCAGCTGACAGGACTCCGGGGGAAAGCCTCATTTTTTTGACATTTGACCATGCTAATTCACTGGCACTACATTCTCCTGCGTTTACTGCCGACCTCCAAGCTGCAGGAGTCTCGCTAATAAAGGCTCAGCAGTTAAATATGGATGGGGAAAAGGTGACTCGATGAAAGGCTCTCGAGCTACTGGAAAAGAATAATTAATTGTAGGGAAAGTGCCTTTTGCATCTTGCAAATGGATTTCTTCTTGGACGCTCTGAGGCCCTAACACTTTCCCTTTCTGCTCTATAATGTTAGCAAGCTAGCTAAATAGCTGCTCATTTTTTTCTAGAAGGAACCAGACAATAAAATCAAAGGCGCTAAGTACCTTTTTATGCTAGTCCCTACATGTTAGAAAGGAAGCAAGGTACCTAGTCATTTATTAATGTGAGCATGTAGAGACAGAGACGAGGTAAAGTAACAGCTAAGACACTCCTCATCTGTCACTAATAAGGCATTAACCGGTTTATTTATTAATCCCCAGACACTAGCAAGCTAGCTAGCTGCTCATTTATTCATGCAGCTCCCTCCTGGCTTGTTTTGGAGGGGTATAAAGGGGGGACGAAAGTGGCAGTAGGGGGTGATTTGATGGGTTTGGGGTGGGACGTTTCACCTGCTGGGCTACAAGCAATCAGGAACAAGGAACATTTCGCGAACTGACAGCTCATCACCTCGGCCGTCTCGCTGCCCTTGTAACTGCTAATAATGTGCCAGGGCTGCTTTAAATAAGGAAGACTTTTATAGGTTTTCACAGGCTACGGTCTCTCCAATCCCTCCATTCCCCTCTACCCCTCCTCTCTCTCTCCCTCTCTCTCCGTCTGTCTCTCTGTCCATACCTTTCCTTTCTTATCCCTGATATTATTCCGTGTGTCAGGAAGGTGCAGGGTTGTACACGACACAAACCTCATTAGCGACCCCAAAACTCAGCGAGCTGCCAGCGGAGCGACAGAGCAGCCCACGCTAATTAAACTGCCGACAAAACAGAGGTTAGAGGTGGGATTCTGAGAGTTTAAATATTTTTTCTCAAGTGTAACATTCCTTTTTGAAAAAATCCAGACCAGGTGTAACCAGGCACCATCTCTTTGGAGAAATCTGAACCTCATCCGACCTCACAAACAGTACGGCAAAAAACAACTAGCAAGAACATTAGCATGAGTGGAGAACAAATGGTTAAAACCACAACCACTCTCCTGTTTTGTTGTGTTTTTTCCACCCAGAGAAAAAACTGATAAAAGACATATAACCTGATGGCTATTTTCACACATTTTGTTGACTTGATTTTTGACTGCTTTAAAGTCATATATATATTTATAATCTTCACTGCTAATGCTAGCTAGCTAGCTGAAATAAGTAAATTGGATCATTTGATTTGGCTTACCAATAAGAATCGACTATCTTGGTTGATAAATGACTCACTAACCGTTTTTATTCTTAAGTTTGCCGAGGCTCTTGGTTGTTGTTCGTCATGTAGATATCAAGTCAATTTTATTTATAAAGCACATTTAGAACACCACAAGAGCAGTACAATTAAACTAATAGCTTAATAAATAATTATACAGAAATAAAACCAAATAGCACGGTGGCTTAGTGGTTATAAAACAAACTATAACAAAAAGACAATGCGTTAATAAAATAAGATTTCTAGAGAAAAAACAACTAAAAACATAAAACTTGCCAGCACACGACAATCAAAAACTTAGGCATGACAAAACTCTACTTATTGTAATTAATAAAACAGCATTACGCCACACTTTATATGTTTTATTGAGTCGACTCAAATGTCTTGTACATTCAGGAATGACATGCCACTTTTTTAAAAATTGCTGATTCAATGAGTCAACTCAAAGTGCCAAATCAGAGTCAAATCGACAGACAAATCAAAGATTCAACTCACAGAGGCAGTTTAAAGAATCAATTCAAAGAGTCAATCAGAAACAAACACACAAATCAGAGTCGACTCAACCTGACAGATAAAAAGGGGTCACCACAAAAAGCCTGATCAAAGAGTCAACTCACAGAATAAATTTAAAAAGTCAACTTAACCAGACAAATCAGAGTCAACTCAAAGATCCAACTCAGTAACATTTATTTTATTTTTTATTTTATTTTAAGTTTTGCACAATTTTTTTGCTCTTTGCACATGCTCTCTCACATTTCAGTTGATATTTGTTTTGCACAATACTTTACATTACCTCATGCAAATGCTGCTATAATACTGTGTTCATTCCAGTATTTTTGCACAAGCAATATTAAATGAACATACAGTATTACACTGGTTGTTGCTGTTTTTGTTTATTGTCTTTTGTGTGATGTCTTGTATTTTTTGTTTGCACTGTCTGTTGTCATGCACTGTCTCGTCTGTCTTGTTTGTCTTGTCCTGCACTGTTTGCACCAGGCTGCACAGATGCACTTTATGTGGCTAGGACTACTTACTAAGTCCTTAGCTCTGACTGGAGAAACGTCTAATTTCACTGTGTACTGTAACAGCTATATATGGTTGAAATGGCAATAAAAGCTTCTTGACTTGACTTGAAAAGAAACATTGCTCTAAGCTATAGTAGCAAGTGGATTGGACTACTCTCAACAATCATATAAAAGATCTGACTCAAAGATCCGATTCGTTTATATATGAACCATCACTAGCAGCTTTAACACCTAAAATGTTTTTAATATAAAACCTCCTTTGTTCGCTCTTTCTTATACTAACATTTTAATCAGATAAATTACTAACCTGCGTCTTATTAGAACAGTGCCAGTTGTCAGGCTCCGCCCCCAAATTCTACAATGCCCCTTTCATGCTAGCCATTGCACATTTTGTAGCATAATGAAAGGCACACATTTGGGTTATGAGCTAGCTAATAAATTTGCGAACATATGTTGTTAAGACTCTCCCTTCTTGGTCATGCAGTATTCATGTGCACCCTTCCAACTTTCTGCTCTTTTCCTTATAAAATCCATTTTTTTTCCTCTCTGCACCTGAAGTCTGTGTTTTAAATTCATCTTGTCATCTAAAAAGGACACGTGGACATGCAAAACCAGGGCTCTTTACATTCAAATATTAATGCTGCTTCCATCAGATGGATTTTAATAAATGGTAAATTATTGATTAGCATAAATAAGAGCTAGCTACCTGTGACAGCAAAGAGGGATTCTGGGTCATTTTGTTGAAGAGATCAGCAGCTGGATTGAACATGGCGGGTTGTAAATGTCGGAAACGTGGGTCGAGTGAGTGCGAGCAGGGAAATGATGACGACGTTTATATGTGTTAAACACTTAAAGAGTTTAAGCAAACAATTTACATGACAATTCAGTGACTTTGCTGTTTAATGTAGCCGGGAAAAAAGGTAAACATCTCTGTCATGGAAGATTCCGGAAAAAAAGGTACAGCTTTACGTCTGACACTAAAGACTCCTTCAACAGACAAACATCTTACTGTTACATAGAAATAACCGGAGCAATTATACGCTGGGTTACTATAGAAACAGTAATGTATTCGATTTTCTGGATAGTAAACACTTTCTGACCAATCAGAAACCAGAATACAACAACAAACACCATCTCCCTGCTTCAGACCTGTGTGTGTGTTATTATTAGATCTCTCTGTTTCACACAAAAACCAGCACCAAAATAATTTGGTGAACGTGGTTATCTGCCGCTACATGCCGTGTAGTCAGGCCGTTTTTCTTTATTTGGAGTTCAGACAGAAACCGTGTGTTTTATCACAGCCTGGAGCGAAGGAGAAATATTGCAGCATGCAACAATATCGCCATGTTTCGGAAGCAAAATCACTTTCTGGGGTCTGAACCATTTGCCATGAGGTTGCTTTTCCTTCAGCAAGATGGCAGCTTTTAGCCTGCATTGATAAGTAATACTAATCTTTTCTTACAAATATTTTTTTGACTTTAAACAACAAAATTATTAAAACATTATTGTGTTGATAAAAATGCATACAAATCGCAGGTTAAAAAAAACACACTGGAAGGTCAATAAAGTATTTAAGGTCATTTAATAAATCTACACAGCATGGTGGAATAAGGAAATGAAATTAAACAGATAATCAATCTTTCTCACTTGAATCATTGGTTTGTTTTGTTTAAGTCAAAACAAGGTTGAAACCAACAAGTTTTAAGAGAAAACTAGAAAGTAGGAAGTGGGGAAAACCAGGAAGTAGACACTCTGGTAAACCTGGAAGTAGAATTTGGGGGAAAGCAGCCTAGGAATAAACCAAGAGGAAAAGCAGGAAGTTGGCATGGTGGCTTAGTGGTTAGCACGTTCGCCTCACACCTCCAGGGTTGGGGGTTCGATTCCCGCCTCCACCTTATGTGTGTGGAGTTTGCATGTTCTCCCCGTGCCTCGGGGGTTTCCTCCGGGTACTCTGGTTTCCTCCCCCGGTCCAAAGACATGCATGGTAGGATGATTGGCATCTCTGGAAAATTGTCTGTATTGTGTGAGTGAATGAGAGTGTGTGTGTGCCCTGCGATGGGTTGGCACTCCGTCCAGGGTGTATCCTGCCTTGATGCCCGATGACGCCTGAGATAGGCACAGGCTCCCCGTGACCCGAGGTAGCTCGGATAAGCGGTAGAAAATGAGTGAGTGAGTGAAAAGTAAAATAAATTTAGGAAACCTGAAAGGAGGAGATATTGAAAAAAAATATATCAGAAAGCAAGAGCTACAGATAACCAGTGCTGAGGAAAACCCCAAAGTATGCTTCATAAAAAAAACAAGTAGACATTGTGGAAGATCAAGTAGGTGCTGTAGAAAATCAGATAGTATACATTTGGCTTAACCTGGAAGTAGAGCCTGGGGAAAAGCAGTAAATGTAAAGTGTGAAAACCAAGAGGTGGACAGTGTGGAGAAACTAGGAAGTAGGAAATAGTATGGGAAATTATGGAAAACAAGCAGAAGGTATGGAAAATCAGGAAAGAGACATTGTGGAAGATCAGTAATGAGCTGTGGAAATTCAAGAAGCAAGAAGGTGTGTGCGGAAAAGCAGAAAAACCAGTGCTGAGAAAAAATAGGAAGTAAAAACAATTTAAGAGCTGGAAATAAATCCTGGTGGAAAATCAACAGATACGAACTGTGTAAAACCACAAAGTTGAACCTGTAGAAAATCAGGAAGTAAAATCTGTAGGAAACCTGAAAAGAGTAAGTGTAGAATGGAAAGAAAAGGATTTAGAATCATTCAATCTCTCTCACACATACACACTGGGTTTTATTTTTCTACTTGCTTTCATTTTTTTTTTTTTGTTCTTCCTCTCTGACATGTTTGTGTTGAAGCCAAATCTGCCGTGTCAATATTTAATTACGTAAACAAACCTACAGACACTTTAATGGAGGAATCAGTCAGCCGCATCACACACTTCTGTCAGGAAAAACTGTAATTATGGCTGACAAAATTAATTATCATGTGTGCTGAGGGAAAACACACACACACACACACACACACACCATTAGCGCAGGCAGAGAGAGACAAATTGAATATTGTAATTTCTCAGGAATAAACTGGGGACTTAGAGAAGAGGCTCATCATTAGATCATCATCTGCTGTCATGTTTTAATTGTTTCATCCCCCGAGCAGACGCTTCAACATCATCACTACACCATCATCATCATCATCATCATCATCACTACATCAAAGATTGAATTTAGAGCGAGGGTCAAAGAAAAGAAACACATCATGAAGGAAAAAGAAAAAGATGAAAAGATGTTCTGAGTACATGGTTTAAAATTAAAAATGTTTTTTTAAAGTAAGAATCAACTTAGTGTTGATTATGAGGAGAAAATCAGAAAAGATTCTTGATTATTTTTAAACATTAATATTTCTTCAAAGCTGTTTTATACATAATTGTTTTTGCAAACATTTGAGCTAATTAATTATCTTATTGATTACATTTTTTAGTATTTATTCATGTGTATGTAGAATGTGTTTGTATATGTACAATTTTATAATTTAGTATAAATTAAAAGTTGTTTATTTAGAATATCACATTTCCAATATATACTAATTAATTTTTTTTTACAAATTATTAATTTACAGGTGATTTCTCAATTGTTTTCTAAAAAGTTGTTTATTATTTATTTTAAAGAGTATTATTTATTATTTTTATACTACTGTATTTGTAATTATTTTGTAATTTTTACTTTCACTATTAGTTCTTATAAAAATGTATTGAAATTCTACAGATTTGAAATATATTCTAAATTCCTATCATTTACACTATTATTAGAAGTATTATTATTTTTATTTTATTTCCAAGGGAAATCACTTGTTCTTATTTATTTATTTATTTATTTATTTATTTATTTATATAGAGGAATGTCTAAACCCTCACATTGCTCCTGGTCAATGTTGTTAAACACATCGTTTAATAAATGTTAAGCTGAACATAGATATTCTGATCAGTTACAGAGAGTGAAATCATTTATATCCATGGATTATTCCTTACTCAGATGTGTTTTTGTGTCAATAATCTGTAATGAATAAGTGTGAGTAGGAAAATGATGAAAAAAGGTGGAGTGAACATCACAACGAGCTCTCCATCTCTAAAGGATTAGTCTTTCAGAACTTCCCCCTGACACTTTCTATACCAAGTGCTGCTTCACACACACACACACACACACACACACACACACACACACACACACACACAGGCAATAAAGACAAGTAGGAAGGTGTGTGTGTGTGTGTGTGTGTGTGTGTGTGTTGACTGTAGACCTGTTCTGCCACCATGTGGCCATAAACAAAAAAAATTGCGTTTAGTTTGTTTACATTTCTGCAGATTTCTGATGCTAATATTGCTAACTGTTTTAAATTGCTAAGTTTAGCCATGTAAGTTAAGTCTAGTTTTATTTATTTTTTCATTTATTTATGTATTTATACCACCACTCACAATAAATGTTACCAATTACAATTTTTTACACTTTCATACATACACGTTTATATCATGTTCCGAAAGGAATGTTTTTACACAAACCCTAAAGTTAATAATGACAAACAGATCGTTTGTTGTAAGCGCATTGTGAAGCAGAACAAGCTAATCTCATGTCCATTCAAAAGAAATATAGAGTTCAATTTATAGGTCGTACAGAACATAAAAGGTTTAAATCTGTAACTCGAGCTTTTTCACTGTGGTAACTATATAAAAGGACAAAAGTCAGAGGGCAAAAACTTAATAATTAAAAAAGAAGTGTGTGTAATGTTCATTCTTCACCAGCAGATGGCAGCAACACGTTAAATAGTGCAATTCACTATACAAGCCCTTATAGTGTTATGCTCATACGATTTACTAAAATAAATTAATAAAATCTATTAGAAAAGAAGGAAGTCTGCTTGCTTCCCATACACAAACACTATACAGGATCGATATCTTTAACTTCTCAATTGAAATCCTTCATGGCAAAGCCTTGAGCATGTTCTTGGTGATCTTGGTGAAGACCATACATGGACAGAAATAATTGACAGATTGGACTTTATGAGGACATTTGGTTAGTCCTCATGAAGAAATATGATTGGTCACATAGATGTACACTAGGATTTCATTTATATGCTGTATTATTAATGATGTCAGTGGAAGGTCCTTATGAGGGTGTGTAGTTCACTTAAGGGTGTGTGGTCCTCATAAGGATACTAAAAGGTGAATGTGTGTTTTTCACTCATTTTAGTCTTTATGGATTATATTTCTATGTTTTCCATGTTAACATACAGTATCATGACCAATATTTCAAGGTTTTGTGACAAGAATTGTGAACTTTTCAGATTCATCAGATTCAATCTAAATCGTCTAAATCTGTTAGCCTCATTATTCCCAAACCTGTCTTGAACAATCCATCAACTCTGATAACAAGGGTTTTAAAAATAAAAAAGCAACTTTTGAAAAATGAGCTCACCATCAGCTGCTGAAAAATGTCCGCTGGAGGATTTTCTCATTCACGTGACTCTGAGTGCTTCTAACACAGCAAATGTCTGGGATTTTCCCATCTCAAATTATTTTCCCTTCCAATTCTGAAAGGAAAAAATGCACAGTCATCACAGAGCGGTCATGGCAAGACAACATCCTGCGCTGGTCACAGATACTGAAGATGGAAATCTGGCAAGGAAAATTTCATTAGCACTGTGTTTCCAGCTGAAAGTAAAAGGCAACAAAATTATTTCAACTAATACCAAATAATGTGTGTGCATGGTATCTATACTCCAAAAGGAATTACCTCACTGATTAGCCTAATCTGTTCGTCAATTGTAAAGACCAGTTCGCTCTTAGCAACAGACGAAAACAGTTAGCTGGCTGCTTAGCTCTAGATAGAAACTTCCTTGATAACTAGCATGTAGAGGTATTGATGAGTTTTCTGTGACATCAGTGTAAAACTTTCACAACTCTAAATCCCAGGTTAATATTATTACTCCCTTTTGTAGAAGTTATCATAGAAGCAACAGATCTTGAGGGAATTCGTCAGGCTACGTTTTATCAACATACAGAGGGAAAAAGAAAAGGTGGTCCGGGAACGACTGTTTATAGCTGCTATAATATAAGCAATTATGTGAGCTAGCTTCTTTTCCACTATTAAAATGTGGCTATAGAGTAACTGGATAAAAAAATATATATTTCACTCATTCATTTTCTACCGCTTATCCAAACTACCTCGGGTCACGGGGAGCCTGTGCCTATCTCAGGCGTCATCGGGCATCAAGGCAGGATACACCCTGGATGGAGTGCCAACCCATCTCAGGGCACACACACACACTCTCATTCACTCACACAATCACACACTACGGACAATTCTCCGGAAATGCCAATCAACCTACCATGCATGTCTTTGGACCGGGGGAGGAAACCGGAGTACCCGGAGGAAACCCCCGAGGCACGGGGAGAAAATGCAAACTCCATACACACAAGGCGAAGGCAGGAATCGAACCCCCAACCCTGGAGGTGTGAGGCGAACATGCTAACCACTAAGCCACCGTGCCCCCATATATAGTTCATAACTGTTTAAAACTAGTGAATGTTTCATTATTCATTAGCTTCTTTTCTGACAAGGTTCCTCTCTCTCACTTCCTTCCTTATCAATAGCTTGGCTGATTTTTCAGAAGCAGTCCACTCTGTGATTTCTGAATGTCTACTCATGCTCTGAGATATTAAAGCATGTGTATGGGAAGTGTGAAGTCATGCGTCTCTACGTCCGTCTCCACGTCTGGTCTCAGAGACGAGGTGCAACAGGAGTCGCCGCAGCTGCTGCAAGCCGGATGCTGAGAAATGCGTTGTGGGATTAAACTAGTAGGCTGCAGTTGTCACACATACACAAACACTCCACAAACACTCACACACACCTTCAGTCACCGGGTCATCTGAGGTAGCTGAACCAAGAGGTGCTAATTACAGTACGTAGAGAAACCTTGAATTTTGTAGAGACGCAAAAGAACATATCTTTAGACAATAACTGGTTGTCATGGTAACCAACCATTTGTCTGGTTCTAAAGGTAATTACGAAGTAATGCTCGCTTCACTCATAAACTGAAATCGGCTCAACAAAAAAATAAATATCTTCGTATTATCTGAAAATAATCAACTTTTTGGTGGTGACGGTAATTGCTGTTCATCACACCATCCTGTTGATTAGATTAGTTATTCCTATAACAGCCTGACACAAAGCGTTTTATTCCATATGGCTCACTATCACTGCATCCACATGGATTTCTTTGTCACCTGATTGGCTAAGCACCATCCAAGAGCATGGGCTCGTTTGCATGAATCTGAACAAAATACACAAGCACAAATAATAACAGCTGACAAAATTTTAAGAAAGTAGGAGGGGCTTTAAAAGGCCTGATGGCTGAGATACGGCGTGCTTTCTGTAAACTTTTCTTCAACATCATGCTTCTGTCCTCACTCTGTACAGCAGGGAAGATGTCACCTCCGGCTCCTCTTCAGAATATTCAATGTTTCAACTGGAGTCATTGTTGCTGCTCTTTTTCTTTCTTCTCGTGCTACTGAATGGCCTCGTGTTACAATTAGGACGTTATTTCTCCAAGGGCATCGATGCCAACCAATAACATGTTGCACTATGATGTCCTACAGAACAACTCGTATCTTTCATTCAGGATGTGGGATGATGTGGCACCAGGGACAGAGAGAAAGAGTTTTCAATACGGTCTTGCCAAATTGTCCTGCCCTCGCTGGTATCTTAAGGGCTGTTCTATCATTCCAGGATCATGAGTTACCCAAAAGACAATGTGATCTGACACATTCAACTTTAAAAAGGAGTGGATACTTAAACCTTTTAAAACTGGAAATATGTTTAAATAAGTTGAGAGATTTAATACAGGATCAGGATTCAGACCTTAGTCTTAACTAGAGACTTGAGCGCTATTCAAAAATTATACAAGATATCAGCTCTAGCAAGGAATAGTACAAGCTTGACTTATGTTATACACGTTATAGGAGTGCTTGGTCAGCTTATCCTTGGCCATGTTTCCTTTACAGGTAGGGTATCGAAGGGGAATGCCAGAGTACTGACTTGCTGAAACCAACTAGAGTATGAATATACGGAAATTTCATTTGGACTGACTCTGAACACACCACCATAGTTTTATTCAAGTTGCTGTAAAACCAAAGACTGTCCCAGGAACACTGGGCATGAGTGAAGTTATGACTGATTAGCTGCTCTGTAAGGAAAATTGGCCACTGAAGACCTGCTGAGGCTGAAATAGAGAGCTTTGCTTTTCTTAATAGAGATCTGTGTTTGCTCAGGGTTATGGTAGATCCAGTGACTAGGAACACTGGATGTAATGCCGTTATACACCATGGATGTGATGTACTCGAGTAGGGAGGTGGGAGGAAACCAGAGAACCCTTATGAAACCGGTGCACATACAAGGAGAACACATAACACTGTACATAAATGTAACTGAAGCTCAGGGTCAAACCAAGGACTCTGGAGCTGTGAGGAAGCAGTGGAATCCACTGGTACCAGCACATGCCTGGCATGGTCCCTTCAATTCAATGCCATTTATATCCCCTGTTTTAATTTTGAACGGAAAATCTACCTTCTTTCTGAAATTGTATCTTAAGGCCTTTTCTGCCATGTAAGATTTGGTCTGGCATTTGCTTCCTTTATAGTTCCATTTCTGGAATTTACCCCAAGGAGTGGATCGTAGATACTTAAAACTGATGACCAATCTCGTCTTACAAACTGGCTTAGATTTGCTAATTTCAAAAGCAGCAACATTGCAAAATGATACAGACATAGCAAATGAACCACCCCAGCCATTATCACAGTCCCCGGCTGCAGGAGATCATCGGGGGAACTCTGAGATTTGGCATGGTTGCTCTCACGCAACCATTCAATCATTTCCCATGTCCTCTCTCTAAGGGCACTTTAGTGGTCAGAGAAGTGAGAGCACACACAGACACTCTGGCTGTGGGATTCTCTTATTTAGCCCTCTCTGGCTCTCTTCCTCTCTTTTGTTCTCTCTCACTGGCATACAGACTGGCATTTGAGTAAATCATTTGTAACAGATCAGAGGAATGTGACCAGATTTTAACCTTTTTTTTCTCTTCCAGACTCTCACCCAGTAGCTCACTCTTTGGAGTTGTCATGGTAGTTTTTCTGGGTTGTATATGTTTATCTAGCCTGACAGTAAGACTGCTGTAAAGACTTTCCTTTGTCCTCAGGCATAAACTGTGCTGCCATGTCACTGTCTGTCTTACTGTAATTTTACACTTTCATGCTTTGTCTTAAATATTATTATAAAATATATAATGTATGGTACATAATACAGAGAAACACCATTACGAACTAATATTAGCACTCACCAGACACAAAGTTTCACCATTAAAATTCTCCATTCTAATGTCCTCATTCACAATAAACCCCAGTTCTCTATTGAACACCAACATGTGCCAATAAACATCACAACAATCAGCATCAGCAATATACACCACTAGTTTTTTAAGTATTTTACCAAGTAAAACCAAACACCTGTATTTGACAACACTTCAGCGTTTTCTCTGAATTACCAAAATTACTCTCCAAAAAACAGCAACATTCCCAACACCAACAAACACCACTCTGCTTTGGTCAAACACAGATATTCTCTACTAAACACCATCAAACTAAAACATTCTACAGAAAAAGCAACTTTTGCATATTTTCCACATGACAATATCATCATTTTCCCACAAAAAAAAAAACAGTTCACCAAATGACATCACTAAGACATTAAACACCAAAAATGCATTTTTATCCAACACACACTTTTTTTTTCCAACAACCACCAGAATTAAAAAAAACAAACAAACACTGGAATACATTAACATGGACATTCTGAATTGATCACAAACAATATCCATGCCTGAAACAACGTTCAATAAACTCTAACATTTTTCATTAAAACGCCAGTGTTCTTCAATATCCACCAACTGTTCATAAAACACTAATATTCTTGAACACCAGCACCAAGCAGCTACATGATCTAAATGCTAGACTTCGCCATCTAACAAAAACCCCAGTGTTAAGTGTTAAACATAAATTAAACACTGTTTTTTTTATTAAACACTTCAAACATTAAATTAGTAATCAAACATGCTTCATCAAAAGCCATTAGGGATTCTTCTCTCATTCTCCATCAATGCAACATTTGCCACCAAACATTACACTTTCTGATAAACAAAATACTTCAACCAAGTATTAACACTGATAAACAAAATACTTCAACCAAGTACAGTATTAACACTGACTTTTCCACACATTTTCCACCAAACACATTCCTTAAAGGCAAAACACTAACAATTTTCAAACAAACATCAATCTCCAACATTCCTAATGGCTAAAATTCCCAACAGACCAGACCAACCTTTCTCAAAATTTCCACCCAACATCCAACAAACAAAAGGTTTTTTTTGTTTTAATTACATTAAGAACATTCTTCATCATACTTTATTCACTAGTGTACACAAATAAATAAATAAATAAATAAGAAAAATTTGACTATAATCCAGGGGCATGGTGGCTTAGTGGTTAGCACGTTTGCCTCACATCTCCAGGGTTGGGGGTTCGATTCCCGCCTCCGCCTTGTGTGTGTGGAGTTTGCATGTTCTCCCCGTGCCTCGGGGGTTTCCTCCGGGTACTCCGGTTTCCTCCCCCGGTCCAAAGACATGCATGGTAGGTAGGTTGATTGGCATCTCTGGAAAATTGTCTGTAGTGTGTGAGTGAATGAGAGTGTGTGTGTGTGCCCTGCAATGGGTTGGCACTCCGTCCAGGGTGTGTCCTGCCTTGATGCCCGATGACGCCTGAGATAGGCACAGGCTCCCCGTGACCCAAGGTAGTTCGGATAAGCGGTAGAAGATGAATGAATGAATGAATGAATGACAACAATCCATGTATAATCCATGTAACAGGTTGAAGACCTACTTATTCAGGAAACACTTCAACTAGCACTTCTTTCCTTATCTTTTGCATTTAAAAAAAAAACAAAAAAAAACAACTTCACTTTTTCATTGTAGCTTTGAACAAATGTTTTAAACTCATGGTATCTTAAGTATGTAACCTAGTGAGCCAGCACTAATGTATTCAATGTTAGAGATTTAAGCACTTATGTACGTCGCTCTGGATAACGGCGTCTGCCAAATGCTGTAAATGTAAATGTAAATGTAACAATCAGAATAAGACATTGTTTATTGTAAGTATTAGTAATACTTATGTTCTTTATATATGTATATTTATTTATTAGTCATACAAAATCCACCACTCCCTCAACTCTACATTATCTACTGCAGTAGTGCGCAATTTGGGACGTAGCCAAACCGGCATCTTTTGTTTGGAAGCAGACAAACCCAAAGAGTGCCGAGAACCTTTAATCCGTAAAAGCCGAGCTGTGTACCAAACACCGAGGTGCCGACCTGTTCCTTCTGCTGAGAATCATGAGACCGAACCGATACGCTCGCCTCTTTTTATACGCCTCACCGGGGAGCACGCTCTTTCTGCCCCGATGCTCACACAGATGAGAAGGAGGATAATTGAAGCTGTTACTTCTGCACGGGTCGAGAAAAAGGCCACGGGTTCAGTACAAATTTGCTTGTTTAGGAATGTGAGCGTGATGGAGAAAACCTCTGCCTGTAGGGTTCCTGTATATGTGGTTTTACCAAAGATTGTATATAGATAAAGGGGAGATTTTATTTGTGCAAATAAACCATGGACTAATCTACATTTACAGAGAACCTAATGGAATTTCAGTTGAAATTTCGAGCTTGTTGTGGTGCTAGAGGAAAACATTCAGAAAGCAAGTGATTTGTGATGGTTTTCTAATAGCAGCAATAGAGTGGTTCATTCCTCTCCCAACTCTATCAAATATCCTTAATTTTTCTTTTTTTATAGTTATTGTGATACAAGATGAAATGAGTTCCTGTTGTAACATATAAACACTTGTTTCTTCAACTTTGCTGGCCACTATCATCTAGTCTCCAACGCTTGCTGTTGAAAATGAATGATGTCCGCTCGCTTTTTTTCACAACAAGTCACTTGACTGCTACAAACGTCATCTCGAAGAAAGAAAAAGTCAAATTACAATGCTTTTTTAAACCGAGTCACAGATAACATAAAAACGAGCGAGTATTGTCTCCATAAACTAACCAACACCTTCTGACTAAAAAAAAAAAAAAAAAAACCTTGAATTTTCACAATTAAAACAGAATTTTTAAACATAAATTCATTGTTGTGTATGAATCAGAATCTAGTCATAGAGCTTTGTGTGGCTGTGTGTAAAAAAAAACCTATATTTCAGATTTTTTTTAGGTTTTTAACCTAAACACCGAAGAGATTTACAGTAATGTATCACACTTTATTTATTTTGTTTTTTGTACAAAGTTTTACAATGATGACAATTATACAAATACATACACACACCCATCTGCTTTATGGAATCTGGAAAAGTCCAGTGGCTGTATTCTGGCAGCAGAAATGTTCTTGATTGTCTGCAAAGTAAAAAATAGGCCTCAGGGAGAAGCGGCTCGAATGCACACAGACTCCAATGACGACTAAATGAAGTTTGTCGATGGTAAATCTAGCAGTGGGGAGAAACTGGATGCGTCCCAAATGTGGAGGAAAAAATTCCCTCTCCATTCACCCGGACAGCACACACACACACACACACACACACACACACACAGACAGACACACACTCTCACACACACACACACACACACACACACGTACTTATCTTTTGTTCCACTCAGCAAACAATGTGTGTAGTCTGTGAGAACTGAAAACAGACTCTTGTTTGTATTAATGAAGGATGACAGGTGCTGAAATCTTAACTCACTTATTACCTTGAGCAACTTTTTTTTTGGTAACTAAATCAAATCTGCAACATTTGCAATAATAATAATATTAATAATAATAATAATAATAATAATAATAATAATAATAATAATAATAATAATAATTCTGCAGATGTAAGGAGAAAATGAAAAAAATATGAAAGCAGATATTTGGATATACTTTGTATATTTAATAACTTTATTTAATATTTATATATTTTTTCGATTAGTAAAAGAGCAAATATTGTATAATGAACAATTTGTTAAAAGAAAATGTTTTTAACTTAATTATATTCTAAACATTTACTTTAACAAAATGTAATCTGGTCATTCATTCATTCATTCATCTTCTACCACTTATCCGAACTACCTCGGGTCACGGAGAACCTGTGCCTATCTCAGGCGTCATCGGGCATCAAGGCAGGATACACCCTGGACGGAGTGCCAACACATCGCAGGGCACACACACACACTCTCATTCACTCACGCAATCACACACTACAGACAATTTTTCCAGAGATGCCAATCAACCTACCATGCATGTCTTTGGACCGGGGGAGGAAACCGGAGTACCCGGAGGAAACCCCCGAGGCACGGGGAGAACATGCAAACTCCACACACACAAGGCGGAGGAGGGAATCGAACCCCGACCCTGGAGGTGTGAGGCGAACATGCTAAGCACTAAGCCACCGTGTCCCCTAATCTGGTCATTTACATTTCATAATAATGAATAACAAATAAAAAAAGCATGCCGATTTCTTTTGCATTGCTTAAAACAACGTTTTCTTTGTTTGTATTAGAAAATTAAATATTATATTAAATAAACAAGCTTTTCTAAAGAATTTATCTAAAGATTGTTTCATTGCAGTTTAGGAATTTACTAGTTTCGAAAAATAGTTTTCATGAAACAATACATATTTTATTTTTTTACCCTTCTTTTTTAATTGAATAAGAATATTAAAATATTTGTAGTCTAGTAATAATGAGATAATTGTCCAAAATGAAAGTAATTTAACATTTAAATTCTGTATTTCAGTGTATATTTGTATGTATATTTTTAGGTTCTATTTTTGGTTTTACACAATTTTATACAGTTTACATACTTTAGAAACACAGACAGAAGAATTTGTTTAATCTATTAAAAACTACATCACCTGTAAGTAGAACATTAAGATGACTTTCACATAGCTACTTTCATAAATTGGTGTTGAATTTGTTGTAAATATCTCACCGTTAGGAATAATTCTCTGAAACCGTAGCCCAGGGAACAGAGCCAGAGATTGTTTACATTAAACCTGCAAAAAAAAAAAAAAAAAGTCGTCTTTATTTTTACTGTGGCTAATAATTAACTCTTAAGGATCATTTCTACACAGCTGGGGATTAGTCAAGGCTACTTGTGGCCGAAATGTATAGCAAACGGGATCATAACTACTTCTATTACAGCCGAATATTTGGAGCGATATATGGAGTGAAGATAAACTGACCCTGTGTCTGAGACCGGAACTGAACTGCTAAAAGAAATAAAGAACATATTTCTCTTACCATGAGAAAGCCATGTTTGGTGTCTTCTGTTTTATCTCACAGACACAGGTTCAGGATTGTTAAATAGTTGGCTAGTTGAATCAGATGTGTTGGGTGCTTTCGTGAAACAATCGGTGTGTTTTTTCTTCACAAGTGATTTTTTTCACATTTCAATTATTTCCACATAGAAAAAGTTTTGCACGACTCATTTGTTTCACATGTGATTCTTTGACACAGTTCATTTATTTTCTTCCAGACATTTTTAAATGTGATTCTGGACTCAAGATTCATTTAATTTCACATATGACTTTAACCTTGTTCACTTATACGCGGATGACACACAACTATACATGAGCTTTAAACACACTGATTCCTTTCCCATAGATGTTAGAACTCCTTGTAGCAATGAAATAAACATATGGATGACCAAGAACCTCCTCAAACTAAATACAGATAAAACAGATCTGCTCTTAGTTGGCCCTCCTAAATGTACTTCATCTCTTAATATTGATAAAATTAATATCGCTGGCTGTCATGTAAAACCCTCAACCACTATCAAAAACCTGGGCATAGTGTTTGATTCTTCTCTGTCTTTCGCCTCTATCATCTCATCTTTCACGAAATCTGCCTTCTTAGTATCTACGAAATATTGCCCGATTACGCCCATGTTTAAATATCAATGATGCCAAGACCCTTGTCCATGCTTTCATTACCTCCCGTCTAGATTACTGTAATGCACTTTTTTATGGTTTAACTCCAATATATCCAAAATTCAGCAGCAAGAGTGCTAAGACACACAATGAAATCCTCCACATTCAATACAAAGTCCTCCTCACTACATTTAAAGCTCTCCATCGCTCCTGTCCACAATATATCACAGATCTCATTCACACATATACCCCTGCACTTAGGTCCTCTGACTCTAATTTATTAGAGGTTCCTCGTTATAGGCTGAAATCTTTTGGTGGTAGAGCCTTCTGTATTGCGGCTCCCAGCCTCTGGAATTGTCTCCCCCAGAGCATTCGAGACCTGGCGTCTTTACAGGATTTCAAAACTAATCTGAAAACTTTTCACTTCCTGTTATTCAAATTCTCAAGTCCATTGACATGGTTTTCTTTATTTTTCTCTTCTATATTGTAGGTACCATCTGTATTTTCTACTAGAATGTTTGTTGCTCTAATGTACATGTTTGTTGATTGGGATGTTTTGATGTTGTGTTTCCTTTTCTATGGTGTATGTGTATGTTTGTATACGTATAGTGATGTTTACTATACCGCCTTAATTCTGTTTGATTGTATATCACACTCTCTCATTCATTTTCTACCGCTTATCCGAACTACCTAGGGTCACAGGGAGCCTGTGCCTACAGTATCTCAGGCGTCATCGGGCATCAAGGAAGGATACACCCTGGACGGAGTGCCAACCCATCACAGGGCACACACACTCTCATTCACTCACGCAATCACACACTACGGACAATTTTCCAGAGATGCCAATCAACCTACCATGCATGTCTTTGGACCGGGGGAGGAAACCGGAGTACCCGGAGGAAACCCCCGAGGCACGGGGAGAACATGCAAACTCCACACACACAAGGCGGAGGCGGGAATCGAACCCCCAACCCTGGAGGTGTGAGGCGAACGTGCTAACCACTAAGCCACCGTGCCCCCCATAAAATAAACCTATTATTAACACAAATTGCTTTACTCTCACACGATTCTTTCACATGATTCATTTTTTACAAGTCATTTTGTCATCATTTCTTTGTTAAAATCATTTAAAGTATGTCAAATAAAATCAGGTGTGTACAAAATACTCTAATCCTGCTTATACACACGCACCCAAACTGGCTATGTGTGAAAAGATATTGTCAGAATAATTATATGGACATCGATGAGTCATGTGAAAGAATCACATAGGGGAAAGAATCACGTGAAAGAGTCGCGTGCGTAAATTAGTGAATCATGTAGAGGACGAAAAAATAAGTAAACACGATGTGAAAATAAAGTAAAAAATCGTGTGTATAAATCACATGATGGTTAAAGAAACTGTTAAAGAAATGGAAGAAAGAAAAAAAGTGAATCGTGTGAGAAAATCACGAGCGATCATAAAAACATCTGTTACAGATGTGGGAATATATTCTTGTTAGAGTTAGAGAATAAAAACACAAATTAAGCCATTCTGTTCCCAAATTTAATTACACACACACACACACACACACACACACACACACACACACACACAAACCAAAATACACACAACCTGCCGAAACTGATGATGCACATTTTGTGATCAGGGAAAATGTTATTGCAATTTAAGATGCGTTCATGATTTTTTTTGTGGGTGTGTAAGAGCAGATCCCTTTCAGGAGAGGAGGGGGTACTGAGAGAGAGAGAGAGAGAGAGAGAGAGAGAGAGAGAGAGAGAATGCAATCACTCAGTTTACCGGTGAAACTCTGAAGCGGTCTCGTGCTTTAGGGTTTGAGTTTAAACGGGATGAGTTTACAGCTTTTTAGATTGATTTTCTTTGCACTTATATGGATTCAGCGCTTTGACGCATTTGCATTGGAATAAATCTGATGATGCAAAAGCAGAAATATCCTGCAGTGATATAGGACTTCTAAAGACCGGAGAAGTGCACCGGTGGTCCGGTGGTGCGCGCGCCAGTTCCCAGTGATCTCTCATCCGCGTTCACTGGGTTCCACAGCTTTAGTTTTTAATCCTGAGTGAAAATGGGTCATAAGAGAAGGACCTGGACTGTGAGGCTCGTGCTGGTTGGGTTTATTCTCATTTTGTCATGGCTCGAGGTGAGCAAGAATATATAAATTAATTGATTATTTAAAAAATAATAATAATAAACCAACATTGCATCTTGGGTCATAAATAGCTACTGTAGTTATTACTATTATTTAAATTCACACAAAACTTGAACGAATCAAAACGATGTCATGACAACAAATAATGGCATCATTTGACAATGATTACACAAATACAAAGTATAGGATAAGATGTTTTTGTGTTTTCGTGAAAAAAATATATTTGTTAATTATTTCTGAAAAGTCATGAAAACACAATTTATAATTCAAAAATTGTACATACATACATACATACATACATACATACATACATACATACATACATACATACATACATACAGATTCATCATTTAAATAAATAAGTAAATGTTTGCGATCATCCGTGTGATGTTTTCTAATGTGTTTTTGACATTTTATTTTTTATAATAATAATATGGTCTTATTTACATCAAGAGAGAAAGACAACGAGAGTGTGGTGAGGGAACGACTGTTTATAGCTGCTATAACGAACTTGACAAATTGTTTTGTGTATGTGCAATGCAACTATAAATAGATTAAAAAACTAGTTATTACATGTTCTGAATTAAAGAAAATAAATTTGTTGCCAAATTGTTGTTGTGTAATAAGAATTAAGAAATTTTTTTATTGTTGTTTTAGAGAGCGGAAACTGGTTCTCCGTCACTGCTGGAATCTCTCCGGTTACCTTCAGACACAGGTGTGAAAAAAATACAGAATGTTTTTTTTTTTGCTTGTTTCTTGAGAAGTAAAACTCTAGCATTTAAAATTCTGTTGAAAATGCAAAAACCTGTAATATAAGTGCATGCGGCACTTCCTGTAGAACATGGCTTCTTGTTATGATCAGCTCTTTGATTCCCACCATGCTTACAGTTTACATTGTGGAAAGTGGCTCTGCCCCAGGAGACTTATTTTATTCCTCCCGCAGTAATACAGAGAGAGGAGTGTGTACAGCCCCACCCACCCTGCTGTCTCTCATCCAAGCACACTGTCCACTACTCAATCTGTCTATAGCTATCCCCTAACTTTCTTTTTCTGTCTTTTCAATTCTGCTTCTCTCTTTCAACGCATACATATTTACCATCAGTGAAGCCATTACTCAGCCATCCATCTATCCATCCAGTATTCACACACACGTACACACTTAATTACTCTGGGTGTTTACTCCTGCTGGTGTAAGGTGGTTGCACAGTTGAAGGCAGACGGAGGACGGGAAACCATGAATTCTACTGACACCTTCTTCTCTCACTCGTGCTCTGACTGATTTGGTAACAAAGCAGTGAAATGTAAGATTGTTTCATACAGAGGAGCTGAAAGACACCGATGTCGCTACGATTGACAGGGAGACAGGAAGAATGTCTGTAGCATGCAGACGGCAGGACAACTTTATTCTTAGACTTGAGTCTTGATATTTTTAGTGTTTAGTCTCTCCCTCTGAGCAGCCTTCCAAATGTTTAGAATAAAAAAAGAGAAAAGATCAGAGTGAAGCCTGTGAAAGAGGCTATCTATCTATCTATCTATCTATCTATCTATCTATCTATCTATCTATCTAATCTCTCTTCCATGCTGGAGGTTTGATTAAGTTGCATATTTTTGTGTTACAGAGTATGAGATTGTGGCTCCGTACGAGGTGGACCGTCACGGCCGCTACGTCTCGCATGCCATCGCTCATCAACATCGCAGAAGGCGCTCTCTGGACGAGCGTGGGATCAACCCTGCCTCCACGGCCCACTTCCGTCTCCAGGGCCTTGGTCAGAACTTCCACATGGAGCTGCGTCCGTCCGTGGGGCTCATCGCTCCAGGATTTACCATCCAAACTCTGGGGGAAAACGGCACGGAAAAGCTGGAAGACTTCCCCAGAGTTGACTTCTGCTTCTATCAAGGGTCACTGAGGTCAGAGGTCAACTCTACGGTGGCACTATCCACGTGTGCCGGGATGGTGAGTCGGATTAGTTAGAGACTAAAAGGTTGTGTCCAGATGTCAGGACGATGTTTATAGCACATGGTTAACATATTTCCGTAAAAGAGGAAATATTGAATGTGCAGGAGAATTTTGAACAATTGTTTTTGTTGCATAGCAAACAATATTTCACTGTTAACTGATCATCAGTCAGCAAGTTGCTGTGGTTTGCAGGTAAAGGAGGAATAAAGCACTTTGGGATCGTTAGCGTTACTGTTAACAACACATTTTATTCTTTATTTGTTAACAAATTTTGCTATCTATCAGTCTCATTTCAAAACAAATGCTTGCATTGTGTATGACCTTTTTATTTGATATGTCTTTGTATGAAACAAAAGGATGGCGGGACGTGGCAGTGACAAAAATGTGCTGTCGGATTTCTCATGACTTTATCATCAAATTCTTTTTAACCGCATGAATTCGGGGTCAGCGAGTGTTTACTGGGTGACAGAGACTCCTCTGTAAGGCCCAGGAGACACCAAGTTCCCCTGGCTTTCCCCTTCCTCGTCCCTAGTGGGGACATTTGTCATTTTCACACAACGAAGAGTTGGCGGCATCAGACGGCACAAGTCTGTCTTTGATTTTGCTAGCATTCTTTTTCAAAGTTAGCATAGAAACCTTATTAGCATTGGCATGGAAACTCATGAATTCTCTTTAATCATAGTCATTTTTAAAATAGTCTGGACATAGTTTAGTTTAGTGCATAAATCGTTAAGTTTTACACTAGCGCTCTGCTAGTTACCTAAGTAGCATACTCCTGTATTAGCTAAGCACAGGTCCATTAACAGACTTGAGCCATGAACAGACTTGAGCACTCACTACATGACTGTTTTTTAGTTTAATTCATTTGTCTCACATCTTCTATTTCTCTGCTTTAAGCAGTTAAATGTTGTTGTTGTTGTTGTTGTCGTCAGATGGAGGTGATAAAAAGATTTGCCATTTCTAGAGACAAGTACTGCACAGCACCATGGATTAATTCATTCCAAGTGAATAAGGACATTTGGTTGCCCACAGAAATCTGGTTGTGATCACATTGTGGACAGAACCTTGGCATTTTAAATCTGTGTTTTTAAAAAAAGGAGGCGTGGTCTATGTTCTCCACCTCCCACTCCCACTGAAGGAGGCATGGCTTTTAGTCAGTCTAATGCTGCGTTCGATTTACCTCAGGAGCCTGAAGGCAGAGCTCAGAACGATGTCATGTTCAACCTTCATGCATCTGAGTGTCAAAGAAGAGAAAAAAAAAACATTCAAGCTTCTATTTTTCTCTTTTGCTAGCAACAAGCTAGCAAGCTAACCTATACAGTATTTTCTTCTCAAACTCTACCTCACTGTTATAGAATTCCAGAGGTCCTGAGCATAAATTTAGATTTTACACAACTAGCATAAATCCTCCTATAAAAGTTTGTGTGTGTGTGTGTGTGTGTGTGTGTGTGTGTGTGTGTGTGTGTGTGTGTGTGTATACAATAAAAACCTCCTGACTAGCGAGGTGCTTCACTGGAATGTTAATTGGGATCTTCATTGTGAATTCAGTCTCGGCTCAAAAGCCCCCCGCAATGATCCTGTGCTTCAGCCAACCTGCGTGTGACGTCACACGAACTTTTGAAATCCCATAACACAGCATAACGAGGAAAAAACATTACGGTCATTCAGAAGGTCAGGTTTTATCAGCTGTAACTTTGAGTGTGGAAAAAAACACAAGAGGTCATCATAGAAGGAATAATACAAGAGCTTACATACACACCGATGAATAGAGTGACAGGAAGTTAAGAGAGATAATATGACATGTGATGTCATTCTCACCTTTTAATCTGTTTAATTACAGCAAAGGAAGCGGCAGGAGTTAGCAAATTCGCTGAGGTAATTCTGAAAAAAAACAAAAAACAAAAAAAAAACATGGTGACTGATCTTAAATAGTGCAGCTAGCACCACTGAGGTATTTAATGCCCTAAACAATCTGCTGTTCAACTCCATGTGTGTTTGTGTGTTAACCTGATAAGAGTTTTGTGTAGTTAGCGTTACTGTAGCAGTGTATGGTGTGAATGTAGCATGAGAAATTAGCATGAGGAGTTAGCGGGTTGCGCCAGAGGCTGCACGTGGGGCAACTCTAAGACACTCTCACTGTGTGTGTGTGTGTGTAGAGTGGATCCCTGTACAGATCTGTATTTACATTCGCTATTTATGCCTGGCTGTGTAATCTGATGATAGGTGTGTAACCACACACACACACAAACACACACACTTTGTGATCATTGAAGCAAGTAAATGATTATGGCATTAATGGCAATGATACAGTTTAACTTGTGTGTGTGTGTGTAGTCAGGTCTGATCCGCACCCAGGAGGCCGATTACTTCTTGAAACCGCTCCTCCTGCACCAGTTGCAGCATCAGAACTACACCGCTGTCCCTGAACACCAGCCACACATCCTCTACAGGATACACACACACACTCCAGAAAGCGGGGGCGGAGCCAAGCGGCGTCAACGCCGACACGGTCACCATGGCAACTCCGGACACGGAGCACCACGGAGGCAACACTACTGCGGAAGAAGGAAGAAATGTATGTAAGGGCATTATTTATTTCTATTAGAACTTTACATTGTTCAGCATAGCAAGAAATTATTATTTCTTGCTACGCGTTATTTTAATACCTGGAATGATGGAATGTAACCATGGAAACAAGAAGATTAACAATTTATACACTGTATATGTTTCTTGTTATTTTTTTTTTATGTTGATGTAGTTCTTCTTCTTCTTCTTCTTCTTCTTCTCTCTCAGACATGCCACAACCTCCCTCTGAAGATGTTTACGTTTCTCCTGATGAGTATAAACCAGCGCCGAGAGGAAGACGAGCTGCAATGCCAAGCATTTATTCCAGACTCAACGTTGAGATGCTGGTAGTTGTGGATCAGAAGATGATGGAGAACCACGGACAAGAGAACGTCACCACATTCGTCCTCACCGTCCTCAACATGGTGATTCTGTTTCTCCATCTGTCCATTCATGCCTCGTTCCATCCATTTTAACCATCTAGCCATCCATCCATTTATCCATCCATCCTTCCAGCCATCTAATCTATCTATCTATCTATCTATCTATCTATCTATCTATCTATCTATCTATTTTAATCATTGGTCCATTTATCCCTCATCCATTCATCAGTCCATCCATCCATCCATCCATCCATCCATCCATCCATCCATTTTATCCATCCATCCATCCACTCATCCATCACAGACTGCCTGTCTATCATTGCTTCTACTCAGTACTTTTTTCATCCAAGACATGGTGAACTTGACTCTACATCCATCTATCCATCCATCTGCCATTTTTTCAGTTCACTTTCTCTATTTATTTCTTTTATTTCTATCTTTCATCAGAGATGCCCTCACCATCCATTTTTCTGTTCATCTCTCTCTCTCTCTCTCTCTCTCTCTCTCTCTCTCTCTCTCTCTCTCTCTCTCTCTCTGTGCAGGTCTCCACACTGTTTAAGGACAGAACGATAGGAGGAGACATTAACGTAGTGATAGTGGGACTGATCCTCCTGAGAGGAGAGCAGGTGAGGAAATGGTTCTGCATTCTGTTTAGATTCTTTCTCTTCTCCTTTTCACACTTCTCTCCTTTTTATTCTCTCTCTTTCTCTTTCTCTCTCTCTGTCTCTCTCTGCCAGGATGGGTTGGTGATTAGTCATCACGCTGATCACACTCTCAGCAGTTTCTGTCAGTGGCAGTCGGCTCTGGCGGGTCGTGAAGGTCGTCGCCATGATCACGCCATCCTACTGACAGGATTGGACATCTGCTCCTGGAAGAACGAGCCATGTGACACACTGGGTACCACACACCATCACTGCACTTTACTCCCTTCTTTTTTTCTTTTTTCTTTCTTACTTACATTCTTTTTTCTTTAATCTTTCCTTACTTTCCACATCTTATTCTTTCTTTCTTTCTTTCTTTCTTTCTTTCTTTCTTTCTTTCCATTTACACTTATTTCTGTTCTTTACTTCCTTCTTGTTTATTTATTTTTTTTATTCTTCCTTGCTTTTATTTGTTCTTCTGTCTTCCATTCTTTCTTTTACACAAGTTTCCTTTTGTCTGTATTTCTCTCACACTTGTCAGAACGTCTCCTCCGTGTCCTCCTCTAGAACGGTGAGAACGTCTCTCCTCCAGCTTCAAAGCCTGATGACTTTTGACCTCTGATCCCTCTAGCTGTATTAGCCTGTTAGCTGTGCTCTTTAGCCAGCATGCGGCGGTTCAAAGACACCTGGGAAGGTGGTGATTGGGGGCATGGGCTGTGATTAAAACTTCTTTTAAAGGCTGTGGTGTATGGGAGCTAGTGAAGGGAGCTAGTGAAGTTCTCATGCCTGGGTCGGGTCAGAGGAAGATTAAAGACTAGTGCTGTGTTCATTCAGCCTCTCGCTCTCCTGCAAACCACCATCTCTCTAAGGGACACATTATAAATAAATACATTGAAAAAATTGTCATTTTATAAACTTAAAAACAAACGCATGGTTAAAGAATTATCCTCTAAGGAGACGTTTCTTTAACGTTCATATATAACGTTTCTGGAATGTTTATCTCCTGCATCAGTACTTTGGAAAGGTCAGTAAGTGATATCAGAAACTAGCCAGGGAATAAAATGCTTCCAAAAATGTGTTAAAAGAATTACTCCTGAATTCCCTCCAGGTTTTGCTCCCATCAGTGGGATGTGCAGTAAATACCGGAGCTGTACCATTAACGAGGACACAGGACTCGGACTGGCTTTCACCATCGCGCACGAGTCCGGACACAAGTAAGAACGCTTTGTTAGTTTGTTAAGCTTTCACCATTTATTAATGGTTTAAAAGTCAAATTTCATTTGTGGTGCTGTCAGTTTCGGGATGATCCACGACGGAGAGGGAAACGTGTGTAAGAAGTCCATAGGGAACATCATGTCCCCGACACTCGCAGGAGATAACGGTCTCTTCTCCTGGTCGCCCTGCAGCCGTCAGTACCTTACACGCTTTCTCAGGTACGTACTATTATTAATGTGGAAAACGTCACTAAACAAATGTTGTTTATAATTGAGATTTTTAGTTAAAAATATACATTACAGTGGTGATACTATAAGATCTAAAGAGATATTTCCGGCTAAACAGGGATCGCTCATGCTGTCTCTGGTGTCTAGACCTGGCGTCATCTTTTTTAAAGCCACTATTTACAGAGGTGTTGGGGTGAAACACTGATACACGGCACTGATACCGTGATATAACAGCAGTTTCAGTTTTCAGGGCTTAAATTAACACACCAGTTAAATGTGAAATAATCATTTCATTAGTCACTTAGGGGTGTGTGTGTGTGTGTGTGTGTGTGTGTGTGTTTGTGTGTGTTTGTCCAATGTTTGTGGTGCACTGAAGCAAGAGATCCACAGAGGCAACACAACTAAGTGGCTTTCCTCAGTGATGCTGCAGGGGGATGGACAGACAGAATGATAAATGGATGGATGGATAGACATACAGAAGGATTATGAATCGATGAATGAATGGACAGAAGTATATATGTACTGTATGGGTGGACAGATGGCTATATTGTTGGATGAATAAATGGATAGATAAACAGATGGATGGATGGATGGATGAACAGATGGATGGATGGGTGAATATGTGGATAAACAGAAGGATGAATAAATGGCAAGATGGAAGTACAGTAGATACATATTTTCGAAATAGAAATAGATTTCGTCATGGACAGTTGGATAGATGAATGGATGAATACACAATGGGGGGATGGATAGATATATGGATGGCCACGCCAACAGATGGACAGACTATATACATCAGTGGCTGGATGGATGGATATATCTATGATTGGATGTATGGGCAAATGAAAACATGGAGGGAAGTTTGGTACACAAATTGAATGGAAGGATGGATGGATGCACAAATGGACAAATGATGGAGGGCATTAATGGGAGTAATGGATGGATACATATAAGAAGGATAGAGAGATAGACAGAAGAATGGAAGTGTGGCTGCAGAGATGGATGGTTAAATATATAGACACGTACAGACTAACAGAATGATAGATGGATAAACAGCTAGATGAAAATAATTACAAGGAATGAACCCTGTTTTTGTGTGTGTGTGCGTTTGTGTGTTCCATCAGCACTGCTCAAGCTACGTGTCTTTCGGACGAACCGAAGGCGATGGAGGAATACAAATATCCGGAGAAACTTCCCGGCGAGCTCTACGACACCGACACTCAGTGCAAATGGCAGTTTGGAGAAAAAGCCAAACTCTGCACACTGAGCTTCAAAAAGGCAAGAAAACATTCTGTCCATTTCGCTCAGACTCTGAGACCCCCACTGTGGTCGAGCCCGTCTTCATAAACTCACTGAACCCACAGGCTTTGTCCCAAACAGTGGGTTAAAATAGAACAAGGCCCTTTGGGACATATAAGAAAGTGCAAAAAGTGCAGATTTCTCTGTAGCCGCAGACGTTGATTCTGAAAATGTAGCTACATTTACACTGGAGCTGTGCCAGTGAGAAAGTCCGTACATCGGCTTAAGATGATGAGGATGAGGACTGTGGAACAAGAGAGAATTAAAAAAGTCAGTCACCACCAACAAGATCTGTTTTTATTTCATTACTGTTCCAGGGTCAAACATGCAATGACTTGAGGACTGCCACACGTCATACTGGGATTACGACTATTAAAAGACTGTTGGTGGTGGTGGTGGGGGGGGGGGGTTGTCTTTAGGCAACTGGGCAAAAATTAGATAAGCTTCCTAAATCGTTTGCTTATGTTAAGGATTTTAGAAAAATACTACATGTATGCTATTGTAATGTTATTGTCCCTGCTGCAGTCAGACAATCAGAACGCACGGTACTAGACTTGTATTCAGGAGGAGTGTTAACATTGTAAAGGTTACAGTTAAAAAGATGATCACTTTAAATCTATTGCTTTTATGCTCTTTTGTGTGTGTGTGTGTGTGTGTGTGTGTAACAGGACATCTGTAAGGCCCTGTGGTGTCATCGTGACGGACGAAAATGCGAGACCAAATTCATGCCAGCGGCCGAGGGCTCCAGCTGCGGCCCTGAGATGGTAAACATCACACTGACACTATAAGAGATTTAGCATGCAGCTAGTTTTTCTTATCAGAACATCAGCCATTTTAGTAAACCTGACTGAATTTCACTAGGGATCCATCCATCAAAAGCTTGAGCCTGCTTCAAACTTCAGAGATCACTAGCTAGCTACAGGCTATTGATAACAACATGGCTACCCAGCGCATAGCCGTTAGGTTACTACAGTAACAGACAGAACAATCCCAAGTATCAATGTTTACCCCAGATGCGTCTGAAAACTGCTTAAATATACTGTAGACCAAACAATCTGGGACATTGACATTTACCTCAGGAGTGTTGGTAAATTCTTATTAAAATGCTCTTGAAATAAATTACACTCTAATTACACTAAATAAGTCTAGTGTTTAGTCTGAAGATTCATGGAGTCTTGTAAGTGTAATGCAACAGTGACAAAGTTATAGATGACCTAAACATATAAAAATACATCTCTATCTACTCTTTAGCATCTGAGCTAATCCTGGGCTAATCCTAATGATTAAATAAGGCCTGTGTTTGTGTGTGTGTGTGGTCTCGCAGTGGTGCCGTCATGGAGAGTGTGTGAAGCAAGGTGCTGAAGGTCCTCAGCCACTTTCCGACCACTGGTCCGAGTGGTCCATTTGGTCGAGCTGCTCAAGGACGTGTGAAAATGGAGTGATGTACAGAGAGCGACAGTGCAACTACCACAAGTGTGTATTCACACACACATACACACAAACACACACACACACCTTATTACTATTTGGTCTTGGTTTCTTTTTATCACTATCACTCTTTCTTTCTCATACACATCACTGTCTCTCTGTCTCTGCCTGTCTCTCTGCAGACATGTGGAGGGAGGTAGTGTGTGTGAGGGCGTGTCTCGTGAGTATAAACTGTGTAACACTTTCGACTGTCCTGCGAGTGCGATGGACTTCAGAGCGGCTCAGTGCGCCGAGTTTAACACAAAGCCCTTCCGCGGTCTTTACTACATATGGAAACCTTACACACAGTTTAAAGGTGTGTGTTTTCAGACACACAAACACACAACTAGTAATTCCTAGTTAAGACTTCTGTAATAATATCAAATCCTGATGAACGACATGTGTGCTTGTTTTTCTATTGAATGTGCAGAACTGTATGAGCTGAGTGAGTGTTTGCTCTCTTTGCCCAGATCATGAGGTGTGCAAGCTCTACTGTATTGCTGAGGGCTACGACTTCTTCTATGCGCTTTCCAACAAAGTCCGTGATGGCACGCGGTGTACCCTGGACAGCAACAACGTGTGTATCAACGGTGTGTGTGAGGTAATGTGTTCTTACAATTGGTATAAAAGTATCATGTAGATATCGTGCAGATGAATGGTGGGCTGTTCCCTTCAACTGTAGTGTTCTATAATCTTCTAATGATGACATCACCCAAATGCTAGGCTAAGGTTAAAAGCAAAATTGCATACTTCTATACTATATAAAATAGAATGACAAAATATCACACCATCGTCGGTATAGTATAGCAAACTGTGGAGAAACTGCAGAATGGAATTACTTTTCTAAACTGTTTGTCACTCTTCATCTACTGTATATGCCAAGTATAGTGTTATTATTTAGTTTTGTTATATACTGTATGGATTAAAAATCTAACACTGTCCCCAACAGAAAGTGGGTTGTGATAAAGAGCTGGGATCGACAGCAGTACTGGACATGTGTGGTGTCTGCAATGGCAAAAACACTACCTGCAAACTCTACAAAGGCCGATACACCAAGCAACACTATTCCAACCGTAAAGCCAATACACCAAACACTGTTACACCAGTTGTTAATCCAATATACCAAACACCGTTTTACCAATTGTTAAGCCAATACCCCAAACACCGTTTCACCAATTGTTATGCCGATACATCAAACACTGTTTCACCAGTTGTTAAGCCAATACACCAAACACTGTTTCACCAGTTGTTAAGCCAATACACCAAACACTGTTTCACCAGTTGTTAAGCCAATACACCAAACACTGTTAAACCAATTGTTAAGCCAGTACACCAAACACCATTAAACCACATATAAAGTCATTATACCTAACAGCATTACACCCAAAAAGCATCAAATTAATGAATAGTATCTTTCTTCTTTGCTTGTTTTTTGTTTGTCTCTGTGTGGTAGAGTACTATGGAGTGGTCACTTTACCACCGGGTGCCCGTAGTATTCGTGTGATGGAGTCAAACTCCTCCAGATCTTTTCTTGCCCTAAGGAACACACACAGGAAATACTATCTAAATGGTCACTGGAAAGTGGACTGGCCTGGACGTTACTCCTTTGCAGGATCAGTGTTTGACTACAAACGACCCTATAACGGTCTTGAGAGTCTGACCTCGACAGGGCCCACCAGCGAAGCTCTAGTGGTAGAGGTAGAGTCCTTATTTCTGTCCTATAGCTGCTTTAGAAAGGACAATAAACTTTAGCAGTTATTACTGTATGCACTGTTTTCAGATCCTGCTGCAGGGTTCGAACCCAGGTGTGAGGTGGGAATACACGCTAAACAAAACCAAGATGGAGAAAGCAACCAAGCCCAAACACAAATACACGTGGGCTGTGTTTCATGGCGAATGCTCTGCTACCTGTGCCGGAGGTACACGCACACAAACACTTGGCAGTGTTCTCTTTGATAACAGTGTTTCCAGCATTTCTAATGTCTTTTTTTTATAAAGGTATTGTTGAGACACTGACCTAGTACTGACCTTCTGTGTCTTAGATGTGCCATAATTAGGGTTGTTTCCTGCACACTTCGCTCTGTTCCCATCCTGTCGGTGGAAATGAGTTTGGAGGGATATTGTTGTCCCTTCCTACTTGACCCTATAATTACTAAGTGCCCTGAAGTTAGAGCAGGATTAGTACCTACATAATAGTGCACTTCACATATAAGCTCAAAAAGACCACAGACAGCCAGAGTAATAATAAGAATAAGTACATATATAATACAGTAATGTGGATGCTCATTAGTACAGTAAGTAATGATGTCTAGATGGTAAAGAGTTCTCCTTCTCTATATTTTAGGCGAGATGAAAACAAAGGCAACGTGTTATAAGGATCAGCGAGTCCAAGTGAACACGTCCTACTGTAACCCCAAAACCCATCCCAAAATCGGCACCGTTTCCTGTAACACCCAACCCTGCCCTCCCAGGTAACATCACCGGGATAAATCTGTCTAGGAAATAGAAATAATGTTCTGACTTCTATAGAAAAAATTGAACTCTGGAAAATGCAACTTGGGAATCCTAAAAATGTGGAACCAAGGGTCTCCGTCTCAAACAGGACGCATTAGAACTCAGAGTTCAGGTCCATTTTTCACCAACTTGAGAAACGGTCACTATGATGTGGGTGGAGCTAAAATGGTGCAGATCACTGATTGGTTTAACAGCATTGTTACATAATATAGCTGTATGATGTCTCTAGATCGATTTACACACATTAATGTTTTTTCCTCCGATGTTTAGCCTAAAAAAGTCACATTTTAACAACTTTAGTCTCATTAGTCTCCACCTCAATCTTTGCTCCTTCAGCTTTCACAGATACTGTTAAGTGACACAGGAATAGATAGTTTCCAGAAGGGATTTCTCACTCACACACACACACACACACACACACACACACACACACACACACACACACACACACACACACACATACAGCAGGTCCTGTATTTTTACACATTACATCATGGAAATAAGAACATGATCATATTTAAGACCTGACATCAGCATGGGTTCAGTTTACAGTTAAACACACACACACACACACACACACACACAGGGTGCATGTGAGCACAGGTCGTAACAGATCTCTCTGTAGTAAAGTGTGTGAGGTGTAAATCCACAACACACCCTCTGCATACAGTCAAAGAAAAAGACACAGGATATGATGGAGAAAATATGTTACTGTAGATGGATGGATAGATAAATAGACTGAGAGACAGACAGATGACCAGACATAGAGACTGAGAGGCAGATACAGACAGACAAGCGGATGGATATGTGGATAAAAATATAAACGGACAGACGGACTGATGAACACACAGATAGAAATAAAAATAGAGAGACAGACAGAATAACAGATTGTCAGACAGACACAACCAACTAGACAATGAAATTAACAGGGAGACAGACTGATAGATGGACAGAAAGAAGGAGAGATTTGCAGACAGGTGTTAGACAGATAGACAGCTTGAGAGAGATTAAGACAGCTAGAGTAAGACATAGTAGAATGTCTATTTGTCAGTGTTTGTAAACTATTGATCTTATATGGGATACGTATTATACTGTGTGTGTGTGTGTGTGTGTGTGTGTGTGTGTGATGCAGATGGAGTGTGGGAGACTGGCATGTGTGTAGTCGTACGTGTGGTTCGGGGGAACAGAGTAGGCAGGTGCAGTGTGTTCAGACAGCGAGTCACACTCGGGTAAAGGTGTTGAGTGACGATCAGTGTGTTCAGCCTCCACCTGCACGCATACACACTTGTAACACACACACCTGCCCACCCACATGGAGTGTTGGCACCTGGACACAGGTGAGGAAATACACACACCCTACTGTAGGTCATAATTGAGCGGAAAGACACACCCACCTATCTGTGATGTGTGTGTGTGTGTGTGCTTCAGTGTTCACGTAAATGTGGTAAGGGTGTGCAGAGAAGGGCAGTGACGTGTGTGCGTAGAACACCGGGATCGCGTGACCTTGTTCTCCCAGACAGTGAGTGTGTGCGTCTGACTAAACCACACAGCATGGAGAACTGTGTACTAAAACCCTGCCCAAGAACACACACCACACACTGGAGCCTCACTCACTGGCAACAGGTAACAGACAGACAGACAGACAGACAGAGAGAAAGCACTCATGATATAACAATAACATGGCATGGTATCTGCATATAAGTTACCTGTGTGTGTGTGTGTGTGTGTGTGTGTGTGTGTGTGTAGTGTTCAGTGACATGTGGTGAAGGTGTACAGATTCGTTCTCTGCAGTGTGTGGAGAAAGATGTGACAGGGAAACACAGAACCCTGATGGAGAAGAAGTGCCAACACACACCCAAACCTTCAGCCGAGCTTCAGAGAGTGTGTGTTAAACCTGACTGCATCGACACACACCGCTCTCACACACCACAGTGGTACACATCAACCTGGTCTCAGGTACGTATACACACACACACGCACACACACACAGTTACACAACTGTAAAAACACTGTGTGTGTGTAGTGTACAGTGTCGTGTGGTGGTGGTGTCCAGCTCCGCTCTGTTCAGTGTCTCCTACACAGACGCCCTTCGTCCACTTGTTCCCTTCATGTGAAACCGGCTGCGTCTCAAATCTGTAACACCAACTTCTGCCTTCAGCAGCACAGAGGTACACACACACACACACACACATCTTTATGCCTCTGTCTATCTGTCCATCTGTCTGTCTAACCATCTGGTTATATGTTTTTTACTGTACCATGTACTGCGCATGTTTGAAAATCTGAAACAACACTTACTCTACTTTTGATGTGTGTGTGTGTTATAGACATCTGTAAGGACTCGTACAGTTGGTGTCACCTGGTGCAGCAGCACGGAGTGTGTAACCATCACCTGTACAGGAGGCAGTGCTGTCTTTCCTGCTCAAACACCAACTTCTGATCTATATTAGCAAATAAAAAATTATGGATTAGCATGTTAGCATGTCAGACGCGAACACACAGACACACCCAGCCACCCACCCCAACACACACACACACACATGCAGAGCATGTGCATCTGTAGTGTGTTTGGAGCAGCTCAGAGACGCAGGGATGTGTGGACTCGTGTTGAAGATGGACAGAGACAGAAAGATCTCTGCAGTCCCTGACATCAAGGGTTTAGTGTGAAGAATTAGGACATGCCCATTTCTTGGGAGTGTGTGACAGGATGCGAGGACTTTCGCAGTTTTGCATTTGCACATAAGATATAAAAGTGACTGCCTGCTTTTTTGGAAAATTATGTTTGGAGAACGTAGAGCTTTTGTGCCCCAGTCTGACTGGAGATTCAGTTCCATAAACTAAACTGTTTGTATTAAAATGGGAATAAAAATGTAAAAAATAAATAACTAAATAAATGTTATGTTTCCTGTTTAAAGTAAAGGTTAAACATTATCAAGTGTTTTTTCAGTGTATTGAGGCCTTTCCCATGACTGTCACTATGTATTCTTAGGCTTCCTGACTGACAAGCTCACATTTACTTTACATTCTCAGGAAATTATGAGACTGTTACCAGTAAGTAGGGTGCAATATTTCAGGCTTGTATCTACAGTATATGCTAATTTATGGCATGATGTATAACTCTCTCTCACTCATTTTCTACCGCTTATCCGAACTACTTCGGGTCACGGGGAGCCTGTGCCTATCTCAGGCAGGATATCAAGGCAGGATACACCCTGGACGGAGTGCCAACCCATCGCAGGGCACACACACACTCTCATTCACTCACACACTCACACACTACGGACAATTTTCCAGAGATGCCAATCAACCTAACATGCATGTCTTTGGACCGGGGAGGAAACCGGAGTACCCGGAGGAAACCCCCTAGGCACGGGGAGAACATGCAAACTCCACACACACAAGGTGGAGGCGGGAATCGAACCCCCAACCCTGGAGGTGTGAGGCGAACGTGCTAACCACTAACCCACCGTGCCCCCCCGATGTATAATGTATTTAAAAATATGATATTAATTTTCATGCTTTGGCTCTCTATATCTCCAAACTAAAACACATCAGATCTTTGAAGTGGTGATAACTATTACTCACGTAAAACATAGTACTTTTCTCAGAGAGGTGTATGTCAAAAAAAATCAAACTTTCTGTTTTATTAGGTGGTAAAAAAAAAAAATACAAAACAAAGGAAAAGTCATTTCTCACATATTTTTCAAATAGTCATTGAAAAAGCATGTTGTAATGGATTTAATTTGCAGCAACACAAGATTCAAAAGTTTCTTTAATGGAATCAAATATAAAACGCTTTGCTACAAATGAGAAATTCAAAATGCGATTGTTCTATCTATTAGTGCTGGTGATCTGAAAGGGATT
Source organism: Tachysurus vachellii (assembly GCF_030014155.1). NCBI lineage: Eukaryota > Metazoa > Chordata > Actinopteri > Siluriformes > Bagridae > Tachysurus > Tachysurus vachellii. Next base: position 29,645,308 of record NC_083464.1, read on the forward strand.
CACCCATGTTTGTTCATACAAAATTTTCAGACATTTTTACAGCTTCATATTCAACGTTCTTTGTTTAGTCTCTACAGATTCTGCACTTTGGATGCCACCTAGTGATTTTTGCCCATTATTGACCCTATGCATAATTGCCATAGATGTTGAATTGTGACCACTCATTATTCATAACTGATTTTTTAAAAACTTTTTTCCATGCCATGGTTGTGCTTTCTTGCTAAAACCACTATAAAATACAATATGTCTGTAAAAAATGTTTAGGTTAAGGCTGAATAGTGCATTTGTTCATGAGTAGTAATGAATTTGATATTTATTCTGCCACAAAGGTTACTAGGTTCTGCATATAATGTCATTGCAGATATATACTTGAGTCTCTCTATAGCTGAACAACCCTCTATCTTTCCTAGATACATGGGACATTCACTCTCACTCTCTCACTCATTTTCTACCGCTTATCCGAACTACCTCGGGTCACGGGGAGCCTGTGCCGTCATCGGGCATCATCGGGCATCAAGGCAGGATACACCCTGGACGGAGTGCCAACCCATCGCAGGGCACACACACATGCTCATTCACTCATGGGACATTCAAGAATGTCAAATTTCTTGTTTAAATGTGTGTGTATATGAGCGTGCTTTGTGCCAAATCTGTTCATATCCTGCTTGCTAAATGAGACCTGTAACATATTTGTATCCGATTATATTTCTACACTTATAACTTATTTGTTTATATATTATTACAGCCATACAACCCAGTCTACATCAATGGAACTGGGGTAAAGCGGGTCGCCAGCTTTAAGTTCTTGGGAGTTCACATCTCTGAGGATCTGTCCTGGCACCAGAATACTTCAGCTCTGGTTAGGAAGGCACCTTAGGAACAACACCTGTACTTCTTGAGGAGACTTAAGAAAGCTCATCTGTCCCCAGGGATTTTAATGAGTTTCTACCTCTGCATCATCGAGAGCATCCTGACCAAATCCATCACTGTATGGTACAGAGGCTCCACTGTGTGTGAACGTAAAGCCCTCAAAAGGGTGGTCAAAATCACCCAACGCATCACTGGCACTCAACTACCTGCCACTGAGCACCTCCACAACAGCAGATGTCTGCGCAGAGCTCACAACATCATCAAGGACTCTTCACATCCAAGTCACAAACTGTTTAATCTCCTACCATCGAGAAGGAGATACAGGAACATACACACCAGAACCAGCAGGTACAAGGACAGCTTTTTTCCATCTACCATCACACTACTGAACTCTACACTACACCATTAGTACACTGCAAAAAAAAATGCTGTATATAACTTCTTTACGTATGTATTATACATACAATGCACATATCACATATTGTATTTTTTAATTTCTTAACCTCATCCTCTACACATTTACATACATCTGCACTATTTTATTAATGTGTATCTTATAGCCTTTATATTTATTCACTTTACATATGTTTACATATATACCTATATATATTACACGCTGTACATATGTTTACATATATACCTATATATTATACACTGTACATATGTTTACATATATACCTATATATATTACACGCTGTACATATGTTTACATATATACCTATATATTACACACTGTACATATGTTTACATATATACCTATATATATTACACACTGTACATATGTTTACATATATACCTATATATATTACACACTGTACATATGTTTACATATATACCTATATATATTACACACTGTACATATGTTTACATATATACCTATATATATTACATGCTGTACATATGCCACATATTTCTCTGCACTTGTCTATTTGCACAATTGCTACTCTTTACACTTCTGGTTGATGCCAAAATGCATTTCGGTGCTGTGTACCTGTACTATGCAATGACAATAAAGTTATCTATCTATCTATCTATCTATCTATCTATCTATCTATCTATCTATCTATGATTACTGTAATTATTGTCTTTGATCATCTGCAGCATGACACACAATCCCAGTCCTCCACCAGTTTGTTTACTAAAGTATCCTGGAGAGCATTTCCCTGCACAGGTGCATGATTAAATATCGAAATATTAGCTTTAAATGTTGTTCAAAACATTTCATTTTAAGTATATCTGCGTGTACGAGGTTAAACTCTTTATAAAGAGCTTCAAAAAATGGCGGATTGGGTGAGCTTGTTGATTCGTGCGCCCTCTAGCGGTCTTCTCTGTAAATGAAGCTCCGCTCCGGCCCAGGAGAGTGAAGGAAAGATGGCGGCCGGAGCTGAAGTGGCCAGTGGCGGCGGCCGCAGCAGCAGCAGTAGCAGCTCCTCGGCTGCCCTGGAAGCGAGTCTGGACCGTCGATTTCAAGGAGTTACGAACACCATGGAGTCCATTCAGAGCTTATCGTCCTGGTGCCTGGAGAATAAGAAACACCACCGGGTCGTAGTGCGATACTGGATGAAGTGGATCAAAAAATGTGAGTCGTTTTTGCTTGTACACAACACTAACACTAACAGTAGCGCGCGCACGCACGCGTGTGTTATACTCGTGCACAATACCGCATGTGCTTCGTCTCTGTATTTGCACTAATAACTCTTAATTTTGCACGTCGGTTTAAGGTTTTGGCACCATGATGTGAGCCGCTAACATGCTAAACAGCTGGTGTTTGGGTTACAGGCCAGGCTTGTAAATAAGGACGCAGTAAGAGTTTATTCTCTTTGATCTCACGTGCTCTGGATCAGAATAAAAAGTGCAACATCTAATATTAAGGTTTAACGATGTAGCATTTTCACATATTAGAATAAACGTGTGTAGTTTATAGAGAAGGCGTTAGGTACAATTTATTTAGCCATCAAAGCTCAAGCTTAAGGAGAAAACTAAACACAAGCAAATGTATGTGATTGTTTACTCACCAAGTATAGTTTTTTTTTTTTAACTCAAACTAAAGTGATCTGTTTTCAGTGATCTGCTGATCTCCCAGAATGCACCTGTGCACTCTATTTTTTTTTTGTTTTGTTTTGTTTTTTTTACACCTCAGACTTCTCCAGATCACAGGGCCTCAGTAGGTTGTGAGGTCAGATGGGTCACAAAGGTCACATGATGATATAAATTGGCTTTCCGAGTGTATGTTTCTGACTGAAGAACCTGATGAATTTGTATGTGTGTGGGTTTGATCTGTCAGATTACCTGCAGAAGCAATGCAGAGAAAATCACACACTGGATCACTATACCACATTCACCAAGTAGTACACGAAGTGCAACTAATGTACGTCGTTTACTGATTTAATGAAACTTCTTTACGGTTTTAAGTGAGGTCGTGTGAGTGTAATTTGAACATCTGAGTGATGAGATCTGCTGTGGGAATTGATCCGTTGTGATGGGTTAAGTGATCTCCTTGAGTTTTGATTGGGTGAATGAAACAGTTGTGATCAGGTGAGTGGTGTGATTGGTTAAGTTATGTGATGATGTTATTGATGTGACATGATTATTTGTGATGAAATGAACGATGTAATTAAGAGAGTAATCTGATCGACTGAGCGATGTGATTGGATGAATGATGTGATCGGGTGAGTTATATGATCAAGGAAGGGATGTAAATTGGATAAGTAAAGGGATGGGTTAAGAGATATGTGATCAGCTATGTGACATGATCACTTGTAATCTGCTGAGTGATTGGATATATTTGGATGAGTGCTGTGATTAGTTGAGTGATCATTTTGATCCAAGTGACCTGCCGAGTACTGACACCATCGGCTGAGTACTGATGTGATCTGCTGACTGAAATTGTGATCTCTTGTGTACTGAAGTGATTTTGTTATCTGACTGGTTTAGGTGGATGTCATTGTTTGAAAAATATTATGGTTAAGTGATGTGATGGAGTTTAATGTGATCAGATGACTTCTGTGATTATGTTTAATAGGTTAATGGACTGTGAAACAATTACGTTTTTTTGTTTTTGTTTTTTTTTAACAAAAGTAAGTCTTGTTTCTATTGCCCAGCCCTGATGTATTTAAAAACTTACCTTACTTAAGATAACTAAAAACCCTTGGACATACTGGGGGAAGCTGGTTGTGCATGGCCTTGTGTCCTGTTTAAGTGTATAGTTGTGAGCTGCCTGTGAACTTTGTGGGTAAAACTCATGGAAACTTGGCCTAAACTTGGTTCGGCCTACTTTATACCTAGCGTATTATAAAATCAGTTTAAAAGTGATCAGATTTTCCTGGGGGTTTTAGTTACACTCCAGGAAAATGTTCTAGTATGTAATGTATAATAAGCTCGCTAGCTATATTTCCCTTAAGGCCTCAGTCACTCAGCTAGCAACAGATGACTATTCAACTCTTGTTATTAAAAATAATAAAGCAGCAACCTGCCTCGTCCTGCCTCCAAAGTGATTAATGTTAGAACATCTAAAGGAGGAAGTTAAAGCCTAGCTGTGGTTTTAGGTAGCGCTCCCATTTTTAATTACAATTCATTGCTGACTGATACAATTAAGAAAATAATTAAAACAATGGGTTAATCAGTTTGTTTACAATTCTAGCTTTATAGGTTCTGTACTATGTATAGTTTCATATTTATGCTTCAGTCCAAGCCTCAAATTACCTCATCATTTCTGAGGTATGTCAAATGCAGTAGAAGTATAGCTAGGGGATACAGACCACATAGAATATGGATATAGACCACATCTTTTCCCTGGTTAGCAAGATTTGATCATCACAACAGAGGGAAATATGTAATCAAACCAGAACTGCATGGTATTATCTAAAAAATGCTCGCATTAGCAATGGCAAAGTAGCGCAGACTTTACTGGTTTTCTCCAAGTATTGTTTGAAATGTAATTTCCACAGTTATGGAACATATCGTCGCTGTCGGGCGGAAACCTCGTATGTCCAAATTTTGTCAATTTCATATTTTTTCACATATCGATGCTATTGGTCAGTCCCCACGTTGGTCTGTTATTTTTACAAGTTATTAACCAATCTAAAGTCTTGAAAATAGCTTGAGCGCAAATCATATAACTCCATTGGACACTTCAACTGTCCACCTCTTCTTCACTCCACGGGAGAGCTTATTTCTCCTCAAGAAGAGTTGCAATGAATCAACACGTCTTCTTCAAAACACTGGGCTCAAAGAAAAAAAATCTTGACCCCCCGCTAGTTCTGGTGCTCGTCTGAGGACAGGAATTTAGTGCAAGACAATCCACTGCAAAGTGGACTAAACCCTGTGCATTGCAGATAAGGTACGGCGTTTTTAATTTCCTGAAAAATAACGGTTTTGGAGATATGAGGATTCCACCTGACAGAGACAATATGGAGCTCTATAAACTGAACAGGGCCCAAGACAGACAATTTGCAAAAATTTGGCTTATTGAGTTAGCTTACTTATTGTAACAACTGATCTGAAGACGGTAGTCTGTTTGGTACAACATCCATAAGTTTCCAGTCAGACTGCCAGTGTTAGACTGGATATGTCAGGAAGAATGTGCCAGAATTTGGACTATGTCTTAGCATAACACATTTTGTGACTTGGAGTAATGAAGGAACATTTGTGAAATAAAAAAATGAAATGTCATTCCACTGCCTATCTTCATCTTTGGTGTGTAAACCTGTGCAATAGACTGTAGTACGTGAATGAATAAATCATTTAATTTGCATTTTTGCATTTTAGTCATGTGTAGCTTGAAGTTATATAGATCACTCAAATTGCTGAGTACATTCAGTAACTCAAAACTTTATCCCATGAAGCAGTTTAAATCTGCTGCACAATTCCGTGTTAATAAAAGGCTGATTACACCAGATTCTAGAAATACTAGAAAAACCTCAGAAAATAGGAGAGGTTTCTACTTGTTCCTAATCGGTTGTAATGTGGTGGTGTAATGTAATCTGTAATGGTGGCTGTAGCACGATGGAGGGCCTTGCTGCTGCCTGAGGGAAGGGCCTTGATGCAGAGGGGCCTTGTCTGTCTAGTTTCCATTGTTTTGGGACATGTTTAGTTGCAGAGGTATACTGTATACCACAGGCCCTTGCTGTGTGGCAGATGTATTTGGACCAAGCTTTATGTATTTTCGGCATGTTGGTGCACAGGTGTTGCTGCATGGATTATGGCGTTGCTGGTGTTCTGCACTAAATGTGGTGCTAAATGGTTTTGAGTGAATGCTTTGGTACTGTTTAAGGGTGTTCACGCATGTCTAAGGGTATTGCAGCCTGTTGTTGCTCATTTGAGCAGGTCTGTTATGTGCAGAAAGGTTCTTAGTTGACAAACTACTAACCAACCTGTTACTGGGTATTGTAAACTGAGCAGTAGAATAATATTGGTAAATTCCATGTTTTAGCTAGTGTTTTATTTTTTATATATATGTTATTTTTAGAAGCATATTTGCTCTTTACTGGCTTATGGTAAAGCTATTTCACTGATAGTAATGTATTAGGAATTTTCTGTGGTTATAAAGGTTAAGGTTGTCATTTTGATCCTTACATGCTTCTTTTCCTTAATGCTTATTTACATACATTCAGGTATGTTTGTGTTGAGTAGATTAATTTTATTGTGTGTCTGTTATAGGCTTTAGAGCTCGTAGATCATGGTGATAGTGCAGAATTGTTCTAATAAATGTGTTAATGTGAAAATAAGTTTGGACCTAAAGTAACTTCTTGATCTCCTCCACTATTTTGGTCAAACTGTCAGGTGAATGGAAGTTAATATTAATTTCAAAATATTAACTTTTTTTTTCTACTTAATATTTTAGACCAGAAACCGATTTATAATTAGAAATAAAACTTCTCTGATTGTAACAATAGTGGCTACAATTCCAAACCTACATATATTTCTTCTTGTTGTCACTACTGGAAATGGTAATATGTGATTGGTTTCTGTCTCTTAAGCGGATGCCAATCACAGGCTGAATCTCTTCTACCTCGCTAATGATGTCATTCAGAACTGCAAGAGGAAAAACGCTATAGCTTACCGTGGCACGTTTGCAGAGATCCTTCCCAATGCCGCCCTGCTGGTCAGGTATGTGTGGAAGATGGGGAAATTTTCTTTTGTTGTTTGTGCGTTAAGTTACTAAGCTAAATGGCTCCATTTTGTTTGGTTGTAGGGATGCTAAAGTGCGTCGGTCAGTGGAGAGAATCTTTAACATTTGGCAGGAGCGGAGTGTTTATTCAGAGGAGCTGATCACTGAGCTCAAGGCAAATCTGCAGAAAAAAGAGACAACGCCCCCTACAGGTAAAGATGATTCATTGTTTAAAATCCAAAATAGTAATAAGTGAGACTTTCTAGAAAGCGTTGAAGCAGGGAAAGAGCTACTGTTTGTGTGTGTATAATATAATGTGTAATATATAATATACATTTTAATTTTTTTATTATTTTTTTTAATTGCTATTTTTACATCTCTAGTTACACCTAAAGCTGCCCTCAAGTCCAAGATTGTAGCAGAATTTGCAGTAAGTAATTTGACTTCTATTATCTGATATCCCCCAACCAAATCTTTCCATATTAATGATGTTTTTACGTCATTTTAGCCTCAGGCGTTCATTGATCGCCTTTCTGCATACAAACGTGGTCTAGAGGAGAGTGAGCTGAAAGAGAAACAACTCGCTGCTCTCAGAGTTGACGTCTGCAGCACCGAAGCTCTCAAGCAACTCAAAGGTTTGTTTGAATATGTTTAAGTGACACGTCCAAACTTATTGACATTTAAACATCACATCACTCTTTTTTTTTTTTTTTTTTTAATCCCCCAGATAAAGCAGGAGGAAATAAATTCTCAAAGGATTTCGAGGAAGGCAGCTTGAGGCTGCAGGAGATTGTGCAGTTTCTGGAAGGACAGAAGGAGGCAGGACCGGCTCTGCTAGAGGCTCTGGGAAACGCTGACATTTTTTATGAAATGCAGTACAAAGAGGTCAAAATTGTCGCTAATGTAAGTCAGTTGTTGTAAACTTCGGTTGTTAGTACTCGGCTGTTGGCTTATTGGAGCAATGGAAGTAAAAACATATTGTCTAAAAGTTTGACTTAATCACTTCCCTAAGGTCAAATAAGTATTGTATTGTATACAGCCTTGAAAAATTGCATTCTTGAAAGCAGAATCTTATTGTTGCTCCATCTCTGCTTAGGCATACAAGACATTTGCGAATCGTGTTTTGAATCTAAAACGCAAGCTGGACGCTCTGAAAGCCACCCTACCTGATGCTGAATCTCCGGTTCCCTCACCCTCTGAGGACGCACCCTCACCCTCCGGCTCCGAATCGCCCTTTCACGGACTGGGACGCAACCAAAGAACGAAAGACGAGAAAGATAACAGAGACGTGGAGGACATGGACATGTCTGATGAGGAGCCCTCGAATGCCACAAACATTATTGGTGAGCGTCTGTTTATTTATTCCTTTATTTGTTTCCTTTTTTCTCTGATTGTATTTAATACTTATTTTTTTGTTCAGTTGAAGACAAAAAAGAAAAAGTGCTTCCATCTGCAATTTCCAAAACCGTGAATGCAACAGCAGCCAAGTCACCTACTTCAGCGCCTTCCACAAAAACGACGTCTGAACCCGCAGCCGTTCAGACAGTGTCCTCGTCTGCAGTGACCACACCCACCAGTACTCTCAGCCCCGCCCCTTTAAATCTGGCAAATGTGGATCTGGGGAAGATCAGCTCCATTTTGAACAGCATCACGAATGCCATGAAGAATACAGGTGAGTAACATTTGATTTTTTTTTCTGTATTTTGTTTTTCATTTATAAATTCTTTTCTAATTTTTACTATTGTTAAATTTTAAATTATTGAATTTCTCCTTTCACAAGTTAATATGGGTTTATTACTTTCAATAGAAGAAAATTTTGAAAAGTTTGGAGGAATTTCTTAGAAAAATGCAATTTCATATTAGTTTATATTCAGAGTGCATCTCTGTTTTTCTTTTTTTTTTGTTTTTGTTTTTTGTTTGTTTTATTACACAGGTGTGAGTCCTGTGTCTCGCCCCTCTCCCGGAACTCCCACTACACAGCCAGGTCACACCCCCACAACAAAGGCCACGCCCGCTGTTGGAACTGTGGCGCCCAATCCGTTGGCCAGCATCCTGTCCAGAGTGGATATTTCACCAGAAGGAATCCTTAATGCACTCACAAAGACACACACACATTCTGGTAACCACATACTCGCTTTTTCACAAAGTTACTAACATAAAGATTTAGCGTAGTGTACAAAGATTTTGTTGTTTTTCCTACAGGTTTGTCCTCTCTGCTCTCCTCCACCCGCTCTGGCTCTCTCACCTCCCCGGTCTCTCTCCCCTCTTCTTTGGTCACCACAACGACGGTAACAGCAACAGAAACAGTAACGACAACCACCGCTCCAACAGCACCAACCACACCGAAGACTCCAAAAGCTTCAGAAAATAACAGTTTGTGTCATGAGACAGAGCGAGAGAGAGTGATAGAGTGGGAGAGAGACAGAGAGAAAGAGCGGGAGAAAGACAGAAAGGAAGTCATGATGCCAAGCTTGGAGTCAAAAATCAACAACTTCCTGCAAGTGAATCCTGGATTTGCAGGTGTATTTGAGGCAGAAAGTAACAGCCCACTGCTTGTGGGTGGAGACTCCACGCCAGTTCGAGATGAAAGGGGCGGGACTCCGACACAGGATGAAATAGTTGACAGCCCATGTGTTACGGGCCACAAAGCCCACGTTTCATCGTGGGGCACCGAAGATGACCGGAAAGACCGAGATTACCGAACACCATCAGGAAAGCTTGCAGTCAAAAACAAAGAGCCAGATGTAGGGAAGAGAAGGAGTGATGTATCTTCTGGCCACACCCCCTCTTCCAGTTTGTCTTCCTTCTCTGTGCAGGAAGTGGCCACAAAAGCTAAAACGGTAGGAAGAAGAGCAAGTGCAGGAGGTCAGAGAGAAAAAGGCAAGGAGGAAAAAGGAGGGAAGAAGGCAACAAAGAAACAGGAAGCGATTGCTGGAGACAACGAACGCTATCGTCGCATTGAGACCGTGGTTACTGCGGCAACTAGCGACGAAGATCCGCTCGGCTACAGCAACCGCATCCAGACAGTTGAGAGCATTCGCGTGATTGGTCGAGGTCCCAGAAGGTCCAGTGGTGCGACCAGAGGGGGTGGGGTGTGGTATGAAGAGGCGGAGTTTATGGAAACCCCAACTCTGCCTCATCCTGGAAATCATGGCCCAGACAGTTCTGGAGACCTCGCCACATCTGCCAAAGCTCATCTGGCAGTTCCCCCGGGGCAGTACTCATCACCACCACCCCCTCCGTTCTTCCCTCCTTCTCAGACCCTGGCCCCTCCAGTTGTTCCACCTCCTCACATTGCTCCGCCCACTCCACCTTCCTTGACCCCTTCTAGGGACTTCCCTCACTCCCCTACTACATCTGCTGTGATGGTGGGTGGCATCTTGGTCCCCATTGACCGAGTTTTGCCCCTGCCACCTGCTAATCTGCGTCCTGAGTCAGTGGCAGCCCATGGGAGCGGGGCTATCACTTCTAACAATTCTAGGGGTAAATCTCATTCCATGCGTCCCCTTCACCGCCCGCTATTGGGGCAAAGCCCGACCTCGCCTTTACCCACCACTCCAACCACACCCACTACCCCTACCCTCTCCAGAGAACCCCGGCCGCTTTTGCCTTCCCCACCCCGACCTCTTCTGCGCTTGCCTTCGCAGAGGCTTCCGTTGCCCCTTCCCCGAGAGTCCTTGTTGCCAGGTGCAAAGCGGCCTGCCCCCGGCTACCGAGGTGCATCCTTACATGCTCCTAAACGACCGTTTTTGCCTCCTCGCTATTAAGGGTTACGTTGCTGACTATTCAGATGCATGCGTTTACTTAGGCATTGCTCCCTTGCTACTATGGTAAAAGGTCACATGATAGCAGCCTAAACAAATGCATACTTAAAGCCTTCCCCCTCAGCTTGGTCTTTCCTAAAAGTTGGTCACTTAGACAAGATGACAAGATAAAAAAGGAGAGAAAGAAGATGAACAGAAAGAGGAAAAGGTGGTTATTCTGATCATTTCCACTTATTTTGTGTGTGTGTGTGTGAAAATGTACAACCAAATTATTTTTGAATGATCTAGGTCTGTACTTAAGAATGTAAATAGAAGCTTTCTCTTTTCCTTGTGTGGCTTCTGCATTCCTACTCGCAAACTCTTACTCTCTCTTTCTCACTCTCTCCCTCTTTCTGTAAACACATTTTAACCTCTGCTTCAAGCTTATATCAAAAATCTGGATTAAAACTGCATTCACACTAGACATTGACAAGTCAGGTCTCCAAGTCTTCTTTCGGAATTGCAGCTAAACGCAAGCAGATATTCAGGAATTGAGAAACGCAAAAGTGAACACAGGTTTATTGTTGCTCTACAACTAGATTATACAATCTCATGTTTCAACTTTAAATGAAAGTAGAATTTATCTAGAAAAAAAAAACACCACACAAGTCAATCTTACTGCTTCCTGTCTTTCTACTTCCTGTCTTTTAAGACTGGTTCATTTATTTATTTATTTGTTTTTTTTTTTTTTTGGTTTTTTTTTAGTTCTTGTGTGTATTCATACTAATAAATGCCCTGCGTTGAGAAACAAGAATGACCGGGGGCTTACAATTCTTTATCCTTATGATAATGATGACGATTTTTTTTATTTTTTTTTTTCCCCCTTTTGAAAATAATGTGTATAAGAATTGTGTAAAATTTTTTGATGGGGGAAAAAAGTAGCTGTTTCTGAAGCTGTGCACAAGCAAGCTACGTGTACGATTTACAAAAACAAAACAAAAAAACACTTGGCCATTACAGACTATATCCTATTTGCTTAATTGTTCCTTAGAGGAACACAATAATGCAAGACTATGGTCTGAACCTGTTAAATATTAAAAGTAATTACGGTTTAAACACCAAAATCGTCCACATAGCTGTTTAAAGGTGGATACCCTTTCCTTGGAAACTGATTAGACGGTACATTATGAGGCACTTGCTTTGTATTTTGTCTGTTTTCTGTTCCTTACACATTTCAAGAGGTCATAAATTTCCAAATCTCCAAGCCCAAAATTGCTGTCAAATACCGTTTCTGATGTACCCTCGTCCACTTCCTGTTGTCACGTTCCCCTTGTTTCACATTGTTATTTTATCGGGATGAGTGAAGTTGGTTCATCAAAGATTTTTTTCAATGTCGCTTTAGATTGCTGAGGTCTGTTTTCACAATGCTAGTTAGAATATTATTCTGCCAGCTAGTTCGCATGGTATAGACATTTTCAACTGGTAATGGCTGGTTAGCAATATGAGAGAACGAAAAAAATAAAATAGCTAGCATGATTTCATCGCTTAATAATCAGGTTTTTCTCTCTGTGTGAGCTGAGGAAGCTTTAAGTTAGCATGTTGCCTTCAGTCTGCTAATTAGTTACCGTGCCATCTAGTTAATAAGAAGCCATACATTGCTAGCTGAAATACTACTGATATGATGCATTACTTTGTTAGCTAGAATGCTACTGCAGTCTGTTGTCTAGTCACCATGCTAGCAAGATGGCATAAAATTTTAACCTTTGCTAGCTAGTTAGCAAGGGAAAATGTTAAAATATTCATGTTTCAAGTGCAGACTTTTTGTCGTTATTTCGCCTTTTAAAGTGGTCGAGAACATGCTAAAGGAAACGGTATTGACACGGGTCAAAATCTTCCAGTTTGTTTGTGTGTGTATATACAAGCTAACCATTGCTAAATATATTCAGAAAAGAGTTCAGATGAGACTTTTACATTAGATATGTATAAAACACTTCAGATTTGAGGAAGAATGTGCTTTTCCTGGGTTCCACCCAAACTGAGAAATTAACTGTGATTAATGTACATATTGCTAGTATTGCTTGTACAAGTTGTGATGTATTTTTTTTTTTTCTTTCTTTCTTTTTTTCTTCATTTTGGTTCATAACATGTGAACGTTTACAGAATGTGGTGGTGGTGATATACGGTGTCTTCTTTTGTCTTTCAATGCATACACGTTGAGATCAACAACTTCTTAACAACAATCTCTGACTGGGATGACCACATGCTAAGGATTCACATAAAATGGCTGTGGCCCAAATACTAGACTTCATATTAGCCATGTTCTAAGACTAGTGTTAGTGCTCGTCCTTCATTTCTGTCCCTTTCTTAGTCTTTAGCTAAATGTACTTCATATAGAGCTAAAGTTTAGCATCCCTGTATCTTTTAGTCTTTAGCTGAGCTCTTTGAGGTTACCATTCAATTGAATTGCCTTACTCTGCTCTGTACCACAGAGCTAGCAAACATCAGTTTAGCACCTCTTTGTTAGACATGTTAACCTGTAGCTAATAAACGTTAGCTAGTTTGCAATGTTCTCTGTATTACAGAGCTAGGAGTAATGTGTTTAGCATCCTGTTAGCTCGGTTTCTATTATTAGAGATAATTTAGATTTTTAGAAAGCTTCTAGATAGCCAGCTAGAAGAGTTTCTCCTTACACTGCCCCAATCTTTACTGATAGCTTGTTAGCAGCTGGTTAGATGAGAAATACTGTGGTAACAAATTCAGTTTTATATCTCTGACTAGCTTTAACTGTAACATACAGCATCATGTTAGCATCTCAGTGTCATCAGTTAGTACATTACTAGAACTGTTTTATGAAGTGCTAATGTTTGGGAGATAGCCATTACCACTAAACAGGAAACCTCTTAGTATATTAAGAAGCTAAGAACTGTTTTTTTTTGTTTGTTTGTTTGTTTTTTGTTTTTTTTATAAAAGTATAAATAATTATATATTCAGGCAAGACTACATACCATGTACATTTTTTTTCTCCGCAAAAGATTTGCATTTACACACACTCCATCCTACAGGCTAATTAATTACTGTTTCTTTTTTTTGTTTGTTCGTTTGTATTTTTTTTCTTTGCTTTGTTTTTCATTATACTGATCTGTATGAGACACACAGCACTAAATTTTCTCAGCATAAATATATGAAACACCTTCCACACTTCCTACCACTGTTCAGGTTTTAAATCATGGCCTAACATTTGTTGTTTTAATCTGTCCTTAATATTGTACACACTCAAAAAAAAAAAAAAGACTTAAAACAGTCAGAACCCAACCCTGTTCCTGGAGAACCCCCTGTCCAGCACACTTTGACAAGTTTTGTAAGAAACGAAGGCGCTTCAACTATCCAAATAACCTTTTTGTAGATAGGACAGATTTTTTAAGAGTATTGTCTTTTTGAGCCACAAAGAAGTCGGTTAAACAGGATTGAAATGCAGGCTGAGACTTTTCCGAATCACGCCACTTTTATGTAGTGTCCATTTCCCTCACAGTTTGTGGATTGCTCAAGAACTGAAAGGTGCATGGGCTGATTATTAGGCGTATGATTTTACAACAGGACTCGGTTGCGTGATGGATGTAAGAGGTCCAGATTTCAGAACATTCTCTGACCATTTCTGTTCCCGTAATGGTCTATATCCATGCTAAACGTGTATTAGACAACTCTTATTCCAGTGTGGTATTAAAAGATCGACTAGGGACATTCCACCGGTCTGTCCAGGTGAAAACATCTAATGTCTTTCCACACTTGGTATTTCGTTCAAATTTTATCTGCCACTGCATTGATTTGTTTTTTTGAGCATGAATATAAATAACTTTATGGCATTAGTTTATTTGGGGATTATTAATTTGAGAAAATACTTCCACTTCACATCTATGCCATGAATACTCAAAACGCTGCTCACTTTTCATGGCGATTGGTACACTGAGTTTATGAAATCTAAACTCCTCTCTATTCAACATGTTTGTCTTGGATCAGTTATATTCAGATTACTACCTAAAGTAGGAATTATTAGATTTTCAATCCCAACTATTTGTCCAACAGTGATTTTACTCTGGTCGTGTGTGTGTGTGTGTAGATGAATGAGAACAGCGTCGTGTCTTTCTTAAACTTTGGTAAATTAGCTTTAGCAGGCACAAAATTTTCCTCAGGGTTTTTTTTTTGTTTGTTTGTTTTTTTAGAAATTAAATCTACTGTATGCGCATTGCGAGTGCCTGCTTGACGCATTTGAATGCGCCTAAACAGATCGTCTCGCTTTCCTATTGGTCAAGCACCTGGCAAAAGCCCGACCAATCATTTGCATCCTCCGTGGTTTATTCCGGTAAAATGGCGGCGCACAGAGGACGACAGGGAACGACGTTGTGGGAATAAAGGTCCCAAAAAAAAAATGTTTTCTTGTACGACTCTGACCTTTTAAATCTTTTGAAAATATGGTGGTTGCGTTGTATTTGCGGCGAGCTCTGTGCCACGAGACCGTGAGGTCGTCGTTGAGGAGCCACAGAAGCTACAGCAAGGTTAAATTTTATAAACCACTTTTTTTTAATGATTTTCTTAATTTTATTTATTTATTTTGTCTCTTACTTCCGCGTCCGAAACGAGTACTTTACGGTCGTGAACCTAAGATAATCGTTGTGTTCGGCACGTGTTGGATGGATCCGGAAAGTGGTCAAGTTGATCAACTAATCAGGATCTTCTGCATGATGTAAACATGTGCAGCACGTGCGCACAGTCCCTTAGTGTCCCTCGTGATCATTGGTATTTTGGTTGAAAAAAAAAAACAGCTTCCCTCACAGCCTGTGCTTAGTGATGGATTTAAGCTGTGCATCATGAATAAAACTCAAGTGACCTGCTGTACTCCCTTTTATTTATTTATTTGTTTGTTTGTTTGGTCGTTCCCCCCCCCCCCCCCCCCAAATTCTAGACAGACTGCTTAAACAGCACCACTTTCATACTTTCACTTTCACTTGGAGTAGAGATTCATTTCTAAAGTGCCGGTTACACACATCCTCAGCACATGAATACACACACACGAATATAGTGTGTGTTTAATGGAGCAAGAAACACTTAACTGTGCAAAAACGAAGTCAACGGCAGACTGGAAATGACTTACTTGTATGCACTGAACTAGTGGCATTTCTTTAACCCAAGTGCAAACAGCCTCTAGTGTTTCTAACATCCTCTCATCAGCTTTCTGTACAATATTAATCACCGTCAAGTTCTTCCAGTCGTTTTCTCTGTCGTCTCCTCCTCCGTGTGTCGTTTTGTATTTCTTTCGTGGTTTTTCTTTGACTGGCAAAACGTTTCATCGTTTTATTCTGATATTTAATTGTTTATCTTTCTCTCTCTTGCTCGGCTTCGAAAAAGGGGGAATCATAGGGTGAACTAACTTTCGAACAGCGCCTTGATTATGCGTCTGTACAGAGTATATTAGTGTTTCCTTCTTTCGTGTTAAACCGTTGAGGAATCGGGTGTGATAAAGACTGTGTTGGAGTAAATGTTGGTGTTACCATGGCAATGCATTGGGTCATGTGACCATCAGGAGAAGAAGGCCAGAACATCACATTTGTAAAAACACTTAGTAGTTTGTGACTCATTCCGTATCCTCCTGCAACATAAACACACACACACTTATTTCTCCTCCTGGATTCCTGAAGTGAGAAACAAACATCTCCCCCTCAAATACACCAGTTTTAATGAGTTTATGTGGAAAAACTTTTGACGAATCCAGAATTCAATGTGTAAATGTTAGAAAATTGCTGTGGCACAAGAGGAACAACCTGCATGCTTTTTGAGAGGAAAAAAGTGATTATATTTAATGCTTCCTGGTCCTGAAATAAACACACACACAGCTTTACAGTTTATGAAGGGAAATGAGGAAATAAGATTCAGGGGTGATGCCCAAATGTAGTCCCTGAAGTGCAAACTAAGTGGCACACCATAAGCTCTCTTAAGGCTTGTGTGTTTTTAAGACACAGCCCAGAGTTTAGTTCAGTTTAGCTGAAATGTAAATCTTCCTGGAGTGTGGTTTTGTCTAACACATCTGTGTGCATTGTGGGTTTGCGTGATTTTAAAGCAGCAATATTTGTACAGCATCAGGCATAAAAATTCCCTATTTTATTTGGAGTTAGTTTTGTGTGTTAAATATTGTGTTGTGGCAAATAATTGATTGTGTGTTTGTGTTGCAGCTTCAGCCTTCAGCCAGCCAGTCAGAACGACTGCGACTCTTTGAGGCCTTCTCAAACAGACCAAAACAGAAAGGGGCGGAGCCTGGACAAGAGCTGAGCGTCCGATTGGCCGATGGGAGAACGGTGAAAGGAGTGTCAGGGGTCACAACCCCATTACAGATCGCTCAGAACACACGGTGAGTCCACACCCACACACTTTAATTTCTGACAATTACCTCTGAGTGAAAAAGGGGGCGGAGCTTAATTTTCACTGGCTCTGCAGGGTTAAAGGAGCCGTGGTGAGCAGGGTGAGTGGTGCATTGTGGGAGTTATCTCGACCATTAGAGGCTGACTGTGAGCTACAGCTACTCAGCTACGACTCCCCGGAAGGAAGACAGGTGTGTGTGAGAGAGAGTGAGAGATTTGTTCTAAAAGTAAACTCCTAACATATATGTTATCTATAAGCTGTGTGTGTGTTTGTAGGTGGTGTGGAGGACAGGTGCATGTGTGTTAGCGAGTGTGATGGAAACACAGTTTGGTGCTCAGGTGTGTCGTGAAGGTGTTTCAGACACCGGACTCTACTGTGACTACAGACTGGACAACAGGTACACACGCACACTACTGTCTCAATACCTTCTCATTTCTTTTTTTGCATCAAATTGCATCTTTCCTGTTAATTATATAACTTGTATCTCTTTTTTTTTTTCTTCAAATTATTCGTGTTTGCCGTTGATTTATTCCTTTAGTTCAGTTTTATTTCTTTATTTCACATATGCTACATTTATTTATTTCACTAATAAAATGAATCATTTGTAGTCTATTATACTATAACATTTATTTTAATTGTATTTAAAAATCTGTTTATTTTTATTTACTAATTATGAATTTTTTTGTGCATAATTTATTTATTCATTTATTTAATGTAGGGTTCGTCACAGGGCATGACTTTAAGTAGCTTAGAAATTCCTAATAATAATAATAATTAATTATAATTTATAATAATGGTGTCTGTCTCAGCTTGGTGTGTTTAGACGAGGTGGAGCAGATGTGCGAGGAGAAGGCGGCATTAAAACTTCCCATTGCTACGACGCAACTGAGCACGCACCAGCTCCGGCAACTCTTCCAGGTCAGCCAAAGGTCATGACCTTTAACCTTCCCTGGCTGCAAGTAGTAGGGCCGTGAATGAAGCTGATGAAGTGATGTGATGTTTGTGGCAGGACGATGAGGTGAGGCTGCGGTGTGTCGAGGAGACGCTGGTGCTTGGAGAGACAGTCAGCGTGTACAGGTACCTGACACACACACATCAGCTCATGAAAGCCAACACATTACATTACAAAGTAACTCTAAACAGCAAAAGGTATCAAGTATGTCTATTTACATCAGAAGACAAGTAACTGATGTCGTATTATTTAATTGTTATTTTTTAACAATTAAACCCGCCCACTGTCCCCCATCTAACAGCAGTAATGTGAAATAAAGTCCATCAATGTGTTTTTAGCTAACACAATTACAGGGTTCACATCTGCATCGAAACACAGCATTGAGACGGTAACAGAATAAAGAATATAAGATGATGAATTCTGTGCTGTGATCTGGCCACTAGGTGTCAGTGTTGAGCTCTAAGAAAAACTTACTGGCTGAAAATACAGATTTGCACTAGTGTTTGTAATATCTGTCTTTAACTCTTTCTTTGTGTGTGTGTGTAGATGTGGCGTGTGTGTAGGTGTGAGCTCCGGTCCACTCCTCCCTCACACAGGCTTCCTGCGCTCTTTCATGGCCTTGCAAGTGAGTCAATGCAAAATCCTCATGGTCCTAAACTCCTCCCCATCCTACATTTAAGTAATTTCTCATCTCTCTGATGCTGCAGGTTTCTCCTGTGACTTTGTCGTCCGATCCCGAGGTGGCGGGGGTGCAGAGGATTCTGGGAGTTTCTTTTCCGGGGCCGAGAGAACGGGAGCGATGGGAGCACGAGCAGGAAGAAGCGAAGAAGCGAGACCATCGACGCATCGGCAAGGTTCAGTCTGGAAAAATGCACAATGTTGTGAAATATGTAGTGGTTTGTGTGTTTAATTCTCTTCTTCATTTGTTTTCTACTCAGGAGCAGGAGCTGTTCTTCTTTAACGATGTCAGTCCAGGAAGCTGCTTCTTCCTGCCTAAAGGAGCTCATATTTACAACACGCTCACTGATTTTATAAAGGTAAACTCTATCATTCCAACATGGATTTATTTAATCTGCATAAAATTTAAATATTTTAAAAAACATACATTTTTTTATATTAAAAACGCAAAAGGGCGCATGTTAAAAACACCTCTTTTTGTCAGAGTGAGTACAAGAGGCGGGGCTTCAGTGAGGTCGTGACCCCAACCCTGTACAGCACTTCTTTATGGCAACGCTCGGGTCACTGGGAGCACTACAGCGAGAACATGTTCACAGTGACGTGTGAGCCTCACACCTTCGCCCTCAAGCCTATGAACTGCCCCGCCCACTGGTGAGGACACGCCCCTTCCTGAATTACATCATCATCACACAGGAGGCAAATTTACATTTACAAAATTTTTATTAAAAAAAAATCAGTTTTGAAAAAAAAAATATTTCATAAGTGTAGGTTTGAATAATTTTCTTGTTTTTTTTTCTTTTAAACACCAATTAAATTCAATGTATAATAATGTTATAATGTAATAAGCTAATCATTGTTGCTCTGCCCACTGCAGTGTGATGTATGAGCAGAGAGTGAGGTCATGGCGTGAGTTGCCTCTCCGCTGGGCTGACTTTGGTGCGTTGCACCGCAATGAGCACTCGGGGGCACTAGGAGGCCTAACTAGGGTCCGACGCTTCTGTCAGGATGACGCACACATCTTCTGCACACCTGAGCAGGTATGGAACACACACTCACTAATGTGATATTGTCTGTTTGTGCTACAGTTATATGACACTAAATAATGTAATTAGATTACATTTTAGTGACCGCTAGATCCAAGTCAAGGGGGTGTGGCTTCTGCTTCTGTTAATCTAAGTGAAAGGGGTGTGGCCTCTAATACTAAGTTGCTATGGCCTGTCTCTCAGCAAAGTGGGTGTGGCCTCTGTCTCAGTCAGTCTCAGCGAAGTGGGTGTGGCTTCTGTCTCAGTCAGTCTCAACGAAGTGGGTGTGGCCTCTGTCTCAGTCAGTCTGAGCGAAGTGGGTGTGGCCTCTGTCTCAGTCAGTCTCAGCAAAGTGGGTGTGGCTTCTGTCTCAGTCAGTCTGAGCGAAGTGGGTGTGGCTTCTGTCTCAGTCAGTCTCAGTGAAGTGGGTGTGGCCTCTGTCTCAGTCAGCCTCAGCGAAGTGGGTCTGGCCTCTGTCTCAGTCAGCCTCAGCGAAGTGGGTGTGGCCTCTGTCTCAGTCAGCCTCAGCGAAGAGGGTGTGGCCTCTGTCTCAGTCAGTCTGAGCGAAGTGGGTGTGGCTTCTGTCTCAGTCAGTCTCAGTGAAGTGGGTGTGGCTTCTGTCTCAGTCAGTCTCAGCGAAGTGGGCGTGGCCTCTGTCTCAGTCAGTCTCAGCGAAGAGGGTGTGGCCTCTGTCTCAGTCAGTCTGAGCGAAGTGGGTGTGGCTTCTGTCTCAGTCAGTCTGAGTGAAGTGGGTGTGGCTTCTGTCTCAGTCAGCCTCAGCAAAGTGGGTGTGGCCTCTGTCTCAGTCAGCCTCAGCAAAGTGGGTGTGGCCTCTGTCTCAGTCAGCCTCAGCAAAGTGGGTGTGGCCTCTGTCTCAGTCAGTCTCTGTGTATTTACTTGTCATTTTCTTTCTGCAGTTAGAAGAAGAGATAACGGCATGTTTGGACTTTGTAAGAAGTGTGTATCGTGTCTTTGGTTTCACGTTTCATTGCCTGCTCTCCACTCGCCCCGTCCAGTTTCTCGGAGACTCTGCCCTCTGGGACACTGCAGAACAGGTAACACCTTGAATCGTACATATGAGTGAAACCTTAACCACACAATCGCCTGTAAAATTAACACACACACACACCCCCCTCTGTCTGTTGGAGTAGCAGTTGGAGAAGAGTCTGCAGTTGTTTGGAGAGCGCTGGGAGCTCAATCCGGGAGACGGCGCTTTTTACGGTCCAAAGGTGCCACACACACACACACTCACACTCACACACACGGTTTCAATCATACATTCAGCCAAGATGGCCTTACTCAGTGATGAAATAAAAAGACAATATTGCATGCCGTGTGTGTTCGCGCTCATGACTAATAACGGAGGAGATTATAGATGACAGTGTGTTCTGGAATGTCTTCCTCAAGGCTACAAACACACACACACACACCCACACCCCCAAACCCTGACTACAGACAGCTCCAGAGTTTTTAGTCTCTCTATCTCTCTCTCTCTCACAAGTATGTTTGTTATGTGTGTGTGAAGATCGATATCCAG
Source organism: Tachysurus vachellii (assembly GCF_030014155.1). Lineage (NCBI taxonomy): Eukaryota > Metazoa > Chordata > Actinopteri > Siluriformes > Bagridae > Tachysurus > Tachysurus vachellii. Next base: position 29,666,627 of record NC_083464.1, read on the forward strand.
ATCCGAGATGCGATTGGTCGACAGCACCAGTGTGCTACCATCCAGCTGGACTTCCAGCTGCCAATCAGATTTGACCTGGAGTATGTAGGGTATGTACGCACACCTAACTTTATTAACTCTGTCACTCTGTCAATTTCTGTCTTTCTGCCTTTCCTTTTTTTCCTTTAATCCTTTCTAGTGCTCTGCTTTTACTCCCCTTCCATCTGTCTTTTTAATTTCTCTCACTTTAACTCTCTATTTTCTTCTCCGTTTTTCTTTCTGTCTCATGCTAATGTGTGAATATGTGTTTAACATCACCTCTCTCTCCCTCCCTCCCTCCCTTCCCTCAGAGCGGATGGACAGACACACAGACCTGTAATGGTGCATCGTGCGGTTTTGGGCTCACTAGAGAGAATGATTGCCATTCTGGCTGAGAACTTTGGCGGCAAGTGGTGAGAAATATTTTTAAAAATTCTATTTGCACTGTTCAGTATGACGTGTTGTGATTGGCTGAACGCCGTCTTCTCTCTCGCTCTCTCAGGCCGTTCTGGCTTTCCCCAGCGCAGGTCATGGTTTTGCCAGTAGGGGATGATAGTGAGCAGTATGGCCGGGCAGTGAGTGACTCTCATTAGAAAGTTATTATAATTCGATTAGTATTATTTTATAACAGTTTAGATGATATTGTTGAACGACATTAAATACCCGATTAAATAGAATCGATCTGCTGAAGGCTCTTTATCCCCTTTGTGGTAAATTTAAGGTGGTCCAGAGATTAAAGGAGGCAGGGTTTATGGCCGACCTTGACGATGACCAGGGTTCCACCTTAAATAAAAAGATTCGCTCAGCACAGCTTTCGCAGTATAACTATATATTTGGTAAGACACACACACACGATCCCTCCCTCCACCTCATGCTTGTCCCTCTCCTTCACTTACATATCCATGTTTATCACTCTCCCACCCTCTCTCCCCCACCTCATTTTTCTCTCTCTGGCATTCACAGTGGTTGGAGAGAAGGAGCGACAGAGTGGGACAGTCAGCGTGAGGACGAGAGGAGGGAAACAGTTAGGGCAGAGGTCACTGGAGGAAGTCATGACGTCACTGACGGTGCTCCAAGAGAGTCGCAGCAACCTGGAGCATTTTTGAGAAAACACACCTGTGTTACAGTAGAAGGGAAACTCACAGTGAGCAATAGAGAGAGAGATCCTGTCGTCCTTGCTTGTGTGTGATATTTAAAATAAAATCATGTCATTTGGTAACAGCCTCTTGTGTTTTCTGTTGCGAACATAACGTGAACATAGCGTACATGTTTGAGACTGATTAGCGAGCCTGCTTAGAGGATTGACCTCGACCTACAGGTTGTAGACAATGTAGCTAAACTTAGCTAGCTAACGTTCTATAGGAATTTTGTGTCATGAAGCAGTTAATCATTAATTGCTTGCTATACGGAGGTTAAATCGGAGAATCAGCAAAAAAGTTGTCTATGTAAATATACAGAAATAACTCAACACGTAGAGCTATCTTGGTAGTTTGCTGTTGTACTATGAATAAAAGAAGCTATACCTCAGTTCGGCTAAGTGGCCATGAGGAACTAATGTCAGCTATCACATGCGATTAGATTATTTAGCCTGAACATAGAACGCTAAAAGACGTATTATGTTTAGAAATATAAGTAGAGTTAGCATGAAATGATTGGATTTTCTTAAAAAATATACATAATTAGCTCATACAAATAGCTAGGAGTCTCCAGTGCCTGAGGGAAAGCTGTAACATACAGTACATGTAACACACCAAGCTTTGGCATTTAGGGATTTTCTTATATAAGCACATAGCTGGTTGTTGTAGCTACTGTAAACGAGGCAGGAGGCTGTGCTAACAGAAGGTAGTTATCGATGTAGACCAATGTGGTCTTTAATTGTATTTAATGATGATGTTTACCTTTATATATAGTTATGCTTGTGTGTGTGTTGTGCTCGTTTTTAATGGCTGCTCTGTCTGGATCTCTTTCCATCCTGCTAAAAATAATAGTTGTTGAACTTAAGGTGACCTGGAGCTCTGGAGGAAGAATCGCTTCTTTTGTTTGTGTGTGTGTGTGTGTGTGTGTGTGTGTGTGTGTGAGAGAGAGAGAGAGAGAGAAAGAGAGAGATGGCTATCGTGAAGCTTTTTCCTGGAAACAGAAGAGGCAAAAACTGATCACAGAGTGAGAGAGAAAGAAGAAAGTAAGAGCGTACATGTAGTTAATATATTATGGTATATAAAGTTGTTCACAGCTCGTCAGTATTAAATACTTAAATATTCATATTTTATATTTATTTAAACATGAACATTATCACTGATACAGTCCTCTAAACGTGTGTGTTGTGAGTGTGGACAAACTGGTGCAAAATCTTGAATGTTGATGTAGCAAGAGTTATTGTATTAACGTCAGTGTGTACACACACACTAGCTGAATTCCCCCTCTGTGTCTAACTCGTCATGTGGAACAACCAGACTTTGAACCTTTCTCACCTTTCTGTAAAGAAAGTCTGCCTGTGTGTGTCTGTGTCTGTAGTCTGTGCCTCTTTCTTAAGACCTGAGTGTTTGTTGTGACTTTGTCCCAGTACTATTGTGTTTTGACCTCTTTTTGTGTGTGTGTGTGTGTGTGTGGTCTGACCATGTTTTGCTTTTGTCTGTGTTTTCGTCCTGTCTGGTTGTGTGCGAGTGTGTGTTCTGACCCTGTCTGCTTTTGTGCATGTGTCTGTGTGTAAGTTCTGACCCTGTCGTCTGGATTTTGTGTGTGTGTTCTGTGTCCCTGTCTGAAGTGTGTGTGTGTGTGTGTGTGCGTGCGCGCGCGTGCGTGTGCGTGCGTGCGTGCGCGCGAGTTCATACTCTGGCCCTGGCTGAGATGTGTGTGTGTGTTTTGTCCTTGTCTGAGGACTGTGTGTGTGTGTGTGTGTGTGTGTGTGTGTTTGTGTCACTCTGAGTGACTCTGATTGTTTCCAGTCCACTGCTTTCTCCCAATTAAAGAAATGCGTGTTCAGAGTTTCCTGTTTTCATGAACACACTCTTGTGCGCTTTATTCCAGTTCTTCCAATTTTATTCATCCTGCCTACACCCCCCCCTCTCTGTCCTTCTCTCTCTCTCTCTCTCTCTCTCTCTCTTTCATACTCACAATCTCTCTCTCTCTCTCACACACACACACATACTCACAATCTCTCTCTCTCTCACTCTCTCTTTCACACTCGCAAGCTCTCTCTCTCTCACTCTCTCTCTCACACACACACACATTCTCTCTCTTTCTCTCTCTCTCTCTCACTCTCTCTTTCACACTCACAATCTCTCTCTCTCCCTCTCACTCTCTCTTTCACACTCACAATCTCTCTCTCTCTCACACACTCTCATTCTCTCTCTCTCTCTCTCTCTCTCTCTCTCTCTCTCTCTCACTCTCACACACACACACACACACACACACACACAATCTCTCCCTCTCACACTCTCTCTTTAGTGATATAATCTATTTTCCGCTCATTAACTGTCCCTTAACACACATTGCTTCAGTAACCATGGTAACCATGTTTTCATACTGAATTCAAAGAGTTATAAACTCGCTATGAAGTTGCATGTTTATAATAATACAATGATATCTGATTGTGTTACAAAACATATCCAATCTGATCTAATGTGTGCCAAAAAATATTTAATCAGCATCAGAAAGTCAGTCGTGGCCAATTCTACTGGAATATTTTCTACCTAGCCATTATTAGCATTCTTGAATGATCCAGCTATCATTTTGGCTCAGATTAAAACAGTTCATTGAGCAAAATTGTTGCTCATTTTTATACAGACACTTGGTCATTTATCAAGTCCTGGCGATTTAGTTCTGACCCAAACATTAGAATTTATCAAAACTACTTACTTACCTTTAGCCATTTTGGCTCCTTTCCAAATGCCTGAGTTTGGGGCTAGTGTTAGTGGGTGTGTGTTCTTAAAGCAGCTTGGTTTTGGCTTTGTATCGAAATGTCTGTCTACTTGTTCTCCACAGGATGATCTAGAATGTTGGCCGTTTTGGATCTGTTTAGCTGGTCTGGTAAATTAAGATTTTTTGGCTTTGTCCTAAATGCTGGAGCCTAGTTAGTGTAGCTTCTATCATGTTCCAAAGTTTCCAGTCCCAACAGCTGAATTCTCAAGAACTCGTTAATGTTCCTCCTGAAGCATCCACCATGTTTCTTTCATCACAAATGCTTAGAGTTCATGGCTTAATAGTGTTCTTAATGTAGCACTCTAATTTTATCTGAAAAGCTAGAAAATATGATTAGCTCGTATTCTTTCTGGAACATCAGCGATTTTGGTTTTGACTAAAATAGAAGGATGATCAGAAAAATTTTCCTATTTCCTACTAAATCATCACCCGTTCTGTTTCCGCCCCAATAGTTAGTCCGCCCCAATAGATAGTGTTCGTAATATATCTTTTTTTTTTTTGTCTTGTCAAAAATGCTAGTTAGTTTTAAACCATCCGGCCTTTTAATTCCATCCCAAATGCCCTCTAGTTATCTGGTCTGAGAAGGTCGGCCATTTTGGCTCTGTTCCAAATCCTTGAACTTGCAGCTAATGAGTTTTCTTCTGAACCAAATGATTGACTTGAAGCCACTTACACTCACCGGCCACTTTATTAGGTACACCTTACTAGTACCGGTGTGGTCTTCTGCTGTTGTAGCCCATCCGCCTCAAGGTTGGACGTGTTGTGTGTTCAGAGATGCTCTTCTGCATACCTCGGTTGTAACGAGTGGTTATTTGAGTTCCTGTTGCCTTTCTATCAGCTCGAACCAGTCTGGCCATTCTCCTCTGACCTCTGGCATCAACAAGGCATTTGCGCCCACAGAACCGCCGCTCACTGGATATTTTCTCTTTATCGGACCATTCTCTGTAAACCCTAGAGATGGTTGTGCGTGAAAATCCCAGTAGATCAGCAGTTTCTGAAATACTCAGACCAGCCCGTCTCGCACCAACAACCATGCCACGTTCAAAGTCACTTAAATCACCTTTCTTCCCCATTCTGACGCTCGGTTTGAACTGCAGCAGATCGTCTTGACCATGTCTACATGCTTAAATGCATTGAGTCACTGCCGTGTGATTGGCTGATTAGAAATTTGCGTTAACAAGCAGTTGGACAGGTGTACCTAATAAAGTGGCCGGTGAGTGTATATATTAATAGTGCAGAGTAAATAGTGTGTAAAAATTGTAAGGCTAGAGTGTGTCATTTGGGACACAGTTAAGGGGGACTACACTCTGTGTGTGTGTGTGTGTGTGTGTGTGTGTGTGTGTGTGTGTGTGTGTGTGTGTGTGTGTGTGTGTGTTATGATGATGGGGTTTTTCCCCAGTCCTGCGCACTACAAAGCTTTATGCCGCCTTGTTATTGGAGGGAGATAAACTGACGCCTTCATGCTCATTGACTGGCCATCAAGTGAACAAGATAAAGGGTCACTGCCCAAATATAGCCCCCTAAGGGCAGACACTGCCCTTCCCTTCCTGTCCCCCTCTTTTTTTCACCCCTCTGTAAAAATAAACTGACCACGTAGCTAAAATAAGAGGCTGTAACAATAAGTAGAGCTGTGTGGCATTCCGCACCGGCCTGTGACCCTGTTAGCTCTCATGTCTTTAGGAAATTGAGATACAGCCCAAAGTTTGGGTGTTTGGTGGAAAAAAGGTCATAAAACAGTGGTCAGATTGTGTTTCTCTAAAACACATCTGTGTGTATTTTGGAGACCTTCAGGGTTTGAGAACACTTAATGCTCGATATTTGTACAGCCTGAGCAGAACTGGATGTGTTTCTATCCTCTGGTTGAGTATGTGTGCTTTTTTTTATTTTTTTATCTGAAGTTCTGTTTTGTCTGGCTTGCAGTCAATATATTGAGCGCCAGATATTTGGGCTTCATCCGAAATACCAGAACTCACCGAGACCTTCATGGTGTTTTAGCTAATACTCAGAATTTTTGCTCTGTCAAGAATAGCAGAATTTACCATTAATTAGAGTTTACTCCCTTGTTACACTTTTTACCCTTGAGTAGAATCCTTCGAGGTAGTTACTTGTTCCTAGTGCAAGTTTTATATTCCTTCTATTAAATCAAAGTGTACTCTGTATCGGAAGACACACTGCTGTTTGTAGTGCACTTCTTGTTGCTATTAGGGATCAATTGAACAGTTTGGTGCTGGAGAACAGAATATATATACAGTACTCTAAGATCATCTCAGATGACCTGAATTTCCACCCAGTGCTTCCTCTGCAGCCAAGATCTGAGAGTAAACAAATCGAAGTGCAGATGAGTCTAGTTTAAGAGAACAGATGGCAAATTGAGACGGTGCACATTTGAAGGGCAAAAAAAACGTCTGATACTGTAAATATTTACAATCGCTGAGGGTCAGCCGAGAACAGACGAGCGACAAAGCAGAAAACGACATATTTAAAAGGAATGTGGAAAAAGAAAAGACTTGATGGTCCTGAGTTTATTCTGTTGCAGCGGAAAAGACATAGCATAGAAACACACAGATCGATGACAACTGATGTAAAAACTAAAACTGTATCTGGAAAAATAAAGTTTCTTTGTTCCAAACATGGGGGGGCACGGTGGCTTAGTGGTTAGCACGTTCGCCTCACACCTCCAGGGTTGGGGGTTCGATTCCCGCCTCCGCCTTGTGTGTGTGGAGTTTGCATGTTCTCCCCGTGCCTCGGGGGTTTCCTCCGGGTACTCCGGTTTCCTCCCCCGGTCCAAAGACATGCATGGTAGGTTGATTGGCATCTCTGGAAAATTGTCCGTAGTGTTTGATTGCGTGAGTGAATGAGAGTGTGTGTGCCCTGCGATGGGTTGGCACTCCGTCCAGGGTGTATCCTGCCTTGATGCCCAATGACGCCTGAGATAGGCACAGGCTCCCCGTGACCCGAGGTAGTTCGGATAAGCGGTAGAAGATGAATGAATGAATGTTCCAAACACTATTATAGAAGAGTACTAGGCAGTCAGCCATTTTGGCTATGTCCCAAACACTAAAATTCACAACTACTTATATACTCGGCATCAGACATTTTGTCTTTCTCAAGGGCAAAAAAAGAGAATACTCGCCATAAAATCAACATTAAGTGCACTAGATGTGTGACTAAGTGCCCTAAAGAGTTCACACTTCTTCCAAATGTGGTTTCTTGACAATAAAGGACACTGCCATTTGTGATGTAGTTCTTATTGTATAATTTTGGCTTAATTTTTGAGATATAGATACAGAGATACAGAGAGATACAGATACATAAATACAGAGCCGAAAAGGCAGCTAGTGAAGTAAGAACACAAACTTGTTCTTACTTCACTAGCTGCCTTTTCGGCTCTGTATTCAACAGCAGATCCACAATTTGGTTCCGTTCCTTAGTAGAAAGCCGGCCATTTTTGGCTCTGTCCTTAAATGCTAGGTAAAGACCTTCATTACGAACTGGTTTATTTTTAAACTTATGGTACATTTGGAATTGTAAGGATAAAGTCATGGTAACTCGCTTGAGTCGTACGTCATCTACGAAGACAAACAGACAAACGCAGCGAGTGTTCAGACTTCTTTATCCGTACACGTTGTTGCCGTATGAGAAAAATGGAGCACTTCTTGACTCCTACAACATCAGTCATGCAAGCAGCCTGATGTCCAAGCATGCACTCTTAAACTCTTACCTAATTCATGATGTTACGGAGTTCTTCCAGCTGTGCTCGGGACCCTCTACCTGCTCGCTGTACACTTAGCCTTAATCTCGCTTTCATCACGTCCCCTGATCTCGCTCAGTGAGTCACATCAACCAGGTCTTTATTTACGCCACCGCTATCGTCCGGCCGCTGATAAACACAAACGACCTGCTACTCTGCGACTTATCTTCAAGTTCCAAAGCATCGTCCATCTCAACAATCTTTCCCATGTCGGAAAAACTTGCTGATGCTGGAGACTCCTTCTAAACACGGTAAATAAATGTCTCCTTGTAAGAAACGAGTATACGTTCAGAACAACTTCTGACCAATCAGATTTGAGAATTCAACAGCACTGTGGCATAAAAATCAATAAGCTGCTGATGTCATGCAGCTTTATGTCTCCTCAGCAGTAATAAAATCAGTGTTTGGACGTTTCTGGGCTAAATTCAGCTACCGGAGATAAGATGAGAATGAACTGCAGAGAGTCAAAAGTGATAAAGTATCTCGATCCTTCAAAGGCCAAAGATCACACAATGTCTGCAAAAAAAAAAAAAAAAAACTTTCAAAATATCTTTCCAACATGTCATTTGCATTTTTATAGCAAGAGTTGTTTATGCTGTTGTTTAAGAACACTCGACTATAGTGATATTTCTAAAGGCACATTTCAAACTATTACAGTATTATAACTATTACAACATATTTTTGTATATTGTATATTGTATTATAACAATATAACTATTACTGTTACAGAAGACAAAATGAAATGAAATGAAATAAAATGAAATTGTTTGTAATTTCGCTGCAGTAAAACAATCTGTGTTGGATAATGTATCTCTCTGGATAATGTGTGAAAAATTGCTTCCAAAGCCAGCAATTTCATAAAACTGACATTATATCATAGCAAAATAAAAAAAATTTCAAAACGTATGACTTCACAATCATTTACTGTATGTGCAAAACGATAATAGGTACTGCTCCTAAACTGAGAATACAATTTAGTACTTAGAATTTCATAGCTGGGGGGGCACGGTGGCTTAGTGGTTAGTACGTTTGCCTCACACCTCCAGGGTTGGGGGTTCGATTCCCGCCTCCGCCTTGTGTGTGTGGAGTTTGCATGTTCTCCCCGTGCCTCGGGGGTTTCCCCCGGGTACTCCGGTCCAAAGACATGCATGGTAGGTTGATTGGCATCTCTGGAAAATTGTCCGTAGTGTGTGATTGCGTGAGTGAATGAGAGTGTGTGTGTGCCCTGCGATGGGTTGGCACTCCATCCATGGTGTATCCTGCCTTGATGCCCGATGACCCCTGAGATAGGCACAGGCTCCCCGTGACCCGAGGTAGTTCGGATAAGCGGTAGAAGATGAGTGAGTGAATGATTTTTATAGCTTTGTACATAAATCTAGTTAAATTTCAACTTACGTAATTCTGTGATTTCTAACTTAACCCTTGTATGGTATTCGGGTCTGTGGGGTCCGTTTTCATTTTTAATCAAAATAAAAATTATATTATAAATTATTTTTTTAGACTCAGACTCATTGGCCTTGGCTCATTTTCTGTGAAGAACATGTATCAGAACATATTTTCAATGACCACACACTATACACCCCCCCTGCACATTTATATTACATACAGGATGTTCGGGTCCATGTTGTCCTGGACATGACTCAGGGACTCAGTGGACACAACATCAGTTGCGGCAATTTTTTTACCTTGCACATTCTGGGACAGGAGCTCCTAAAGAGGAAGCTGACCATGGTGGGAACGATACAGAAAAACAAGTCTGAGCTCCCACCCCAACTGCTGACTACAAAGAACAGGCCTGTCCGGTCTTCCAAGTTTGTGTACACAGCTGACACATCCCTGGTGTCCTATGTGCCAAAGAAAGGCAAGAATGTGGTACTCATGATGGGAGAATCTGTGGCCAGGAGCATCAAAAACCAGAGATCATCATGGATTATAATGCCACAAAAGGAGGGGTGGATAACATGGACAAGCTGGTGACTGCCTACAGCTGCAAAAGGAGGAACCTACTCTGGCCACTGGTGATATTCTTTGACATACAGTATTGGACATCTCAGCGTACAATGCCTTTGTCATCTGGATGGCACTGAATCCAGAGTGGAACAGAGGGAAGCTCCAGAGGAGACGCCTCTTTCTCGAGGAACTGGGAAAAGGCACTGGTGAGACCTCAAATCCAGAGACGACAACATGTTCCAAGAACCCCAGCCTCTGCGGCCATCATGATGGGGATTCAGGAGGAGAATGGTGGTGCCCCATTCAACCCAACCTACAGAACCACCATCTGCATACCCTGTGTGATGCTGTTGCATACTGTATGTCTGTCACTCATGCTTTGCGAGAGGGAGAGGTGTTAGTAAAATAAATTCCTGATCTTTTCATTATTCTAGCAGCAACAAAAAGAAGCGCTGTGAAGTTTGTGGACCCAAGATGGACAGAAAAACACAATATACATGCATCAAGTGCAAGAAATACATACGGTACGCAACACACACACAGTAAAACTCTGCCCCTCATGTGTTGTATAGGCTGGTATGAAAAGGCAATATGTGCAGTATGTATGGGTTGAGTATGTGTGCTTTTTTTTATTTTTTTATCTGAAGTTCTGTTTTGTCTGGCTTGCAGTCAATATATTGAGCGCCAGATATTTGGGCTTCATCCGAAATACCAGAACTCACCGAGACCTTCATGGTGTTTTAGCTAATACTCAGAATTTTTGCTCTGTCAAGAATAGCAGAATTTACCATTAATTAGAGTTTACTCCCTTGTTACACTTTTTACCCTTGAGTAGAATCCTTCGAGGTAGTTACTTGTTCCTAGTGCAAGTTTTATATTCCTTCTATTAAATCAAAGTGTACTCTGTATCGGAAGACACACTGCTGTTTGTAGTGCACTTCTTGTTGCTATTAGGGATCAATTGAACAGTTTGGTGCTGGAGAACAGAATATATATACAGTACTCTAAGATCATCTCAGATGACCTGAATTTCCACCCAGTGCTTCCTCTGCAGCCAAGATCTGAGAGTAAACAAATCGAAGTGCAGATGAGTCTAGTTTAAGAGAACAGTGTTGTATAGGCTGGTATGTGTTGTATAGGCTGGTATGAAAAGGCAATATGTGCACTGGGGCTGATGTGTCTAGACTGACATGGTTACTGTATGTGTTCAGCTTGTGTTGTGTAAACTGACCTGAATGAGTTAAATTTCAAGTAAAGTTCAAATAAATAAACATCAATAGTTTTGAAAAACTTTGCTTCCTTGTAGATTTGTTGATTTTTTTCCACTCAATTTAATTTAAATTAAATTTGATTTTCTTTTTTTATTACATTTTATTAAAAAACAAACAAAAAACGAGTAGCACTTTAATTAAAAAATGGGATGTAATAAAGGTAAAGAGCAAATATTAACCATATTTGCTGTTTATATTGCTTGTAATTGGGATGAAGTAAACATCTGTAGAGTATTTTAACATCAAATTTTTGATTGTGTTGAATTTTAAAAACCCAAAAATGCAGCGGGTCAAACAGACCCACGAACACTGGCTGAGTAGCAAAAATCCGAACAACATACAAGGGTTAATTACAATTACAGCTTAATTACCAAGACATCAGATGTAATGTCTGTAAACCTTTGGTTTAACGTCTGCAACTTATAGTTTAATGTGAAATTACAACTTTAGCTTTATAACCTATAACATTGAAACTTTTTTTTAAAGAGAGAATAGCATAGATACTTCCTATACATATTACAAAATGCTCATAAACTGAAATTATAACTTAAAACGTTTAGTTTAGAGCTTTATAATAACAAAGTATAAGAAACAAAACACAAATGAATTGTCAGTAATTTCACAGCAGCTTTCACTAAAGCAACCTATTATACAAGCGGAATTATATAACTTATTGGATTTTGTCAATTATGACTTACATAGCTAAAGAAATGGCAGACTTAATTATAAGTCTTTATAAGAATATGTATTACTTAATTACATATTCATCTCGTGTAACCTGTACTATACTGTATGTTGAAATGCTAACGTTTAACATATATAAGTTCGTAAGCTATAACAAACTTTCTTCTAATACATAATGCTCGCAAGCTGCTCATGTTGAAATTACAACTTGTAACATAAATGTTTGTAAACGATCCTATTGTGTAATGTCAGAAACTGTCATTATTTTGTGAAATATTATTAAGGTTCTTTAATGAAATCCTAACACTAAAATTGTAGTTTAGCATCTTTTTTGCATCAATATAATGAAAATTCCTCACCAGCCACAAATTTATAATTTACAGTAAATATTGGCATCTTGGCAATTGATATAGAGATATTAAAACAAGACCAAGACAGCAGATTTGAAATGCATGTACACATTAACATGTTTATTCAATGCCTTAGACCTCCCTGTGTTATAATCACTTAACACTTGTGTTTATAAACACTGTTTAGTGCTGTTGTGCTTAATGGCAAACATAGATGGATGGATCCTCCCTTCCTCCCTCCCTCTCTCCCTCCCTCCCTCATCTTTTATTTTCTCATCCTTCCTTCCTTCCCTCTTTCCTTCAATTAATCAAGCCATCCATCCCTCCATCAATACACTGATATAAAAAGAAAAAAAGGATGGATGGACAGACAGATGGATGGACGGATGGAAGGACAATAAAGAAAGATACCGAGTGCACTTTCACTGGGTGTTTAGAAGAATGAGTATTTTTCAAAAAAAAAAAAAAAAAAACTAATCCGAGGATGATGATGATGAAGTCGTTTTACTACTGATTTACTGCCATCAGCATCTGTCCATCAAACCCTCAGCAGCTGTGAAACTCCAGCTGCTGAGGGTTTGATGGACAGATGCTGATCAATGAGAATGAAGATGTGGAGCAGCAGCTGGATCAGGCAGCTGTTTGATACATAGAGCGAGCGATGAGTTGAGAAAAGAGATGAAGGTGATCCGCTGGGAAAAAATGTACAGCGTCCATTAATCACGTTAGCCTGGGGCTTCAACGCTAATTTTCAGCCGTAAAAATGGAGGGAAAAGAACACACACACACACACACACACACACACACACACACACAAACACACACACTTGAGAGAGCTGGGGTGTGTTTCAGAAAATATTCTTTCTTTTATACATTTTAAACTTTTTTTAAACACCAAAAAGTGTATTTATGATCAATTCCCCACCACAGAAGAAAAACACACAACAATGACAGACTTTCTTACACACATGCCAACATGTCCTGTGAGGTTTCTGTACTCGTGGCTGCACTCACACTAAATCACACCTCCTAACTTTTCCATATAGATCTGTCAGGCATGGAATCCCTGAGCGCTGCACATTTTCACCTGAAACCATGGAGCTTTCTCAGCACTGAGGCACTTCAATCTCAGCAGCAGGAATGTGCGGTGCAGAACAGTGTGAAGAAAAATAAAACACAAAATAAAACAAAACAATCCACACAACCTGTTCTCTCACACACGCTATCTCTCACACACCGACTTAATGTGTTTACACCACAGCACACAGCTGTTACTTTCGCTCCTCTACACCAGCAGGGAAGGGGGAAAGGAAGGAAGGAGATGAAAGGAAAGGGAAGGAATGGAAAGGAAAGAGAAGGAAGGAGAAAGAAAGAGAAGGAAAGGGAAGGAAAGAGAAGGAAGGAGAAAGAAAGAGAAGGAAATGGAAGGAATGGGAAGGAAAGAGAAGGAAGGAGAAAGAAAGAGAAGGAAAGGGAAGGAAGGGGAAGGAATGGGAAGGAAAGAGAAGGAAGGAGAAAGAAAGAGAAGGAAAGGGAAGGAAGGGGAAGGAATGGGAAGGAAAGAGAAGGAAGGAGAACGAAAGAGAAGGAAAGGGAAGGAAGGGGAAGGAATGAGATATAGGAGATTTTCTGAATAAATATGAATTAAAACATCAGATTTTCACACAAGTCTTAAAACAAAGTAAATACAGTCAAACAAATACTTCGTTTAATTTTTGACAAAAAATGATCCAACATTACATGTCGCTGACTTGCAAAAGTATGTGAACCTTTGTTTCATTATCTGGTGGGTGTCCACACATGAACTACTTGCTTCAGGTCCTTTCATATTTTCTTTTGGATTAAGGTCAGGACATTGACTTGGCCATTCCAAAACATTAGAATTGTTCCTCTATAATCATTCTTTGTTTGAGTGCTTGGGTCCGTTCTCATGGTCCATTAATGATGGCAAGCTGTCCTAGTCCAGACGCAGCAATACAGACCCAAAGCATTATACTACCACCACCATGTTTCACAGACGATATAAGGTTATTATGCTTGCATTCAGTATTTTTCTTTCTCCAAAAAATAATGTTTCTCATTTTAAACCAAAAAGTTTTATTTTGGTCTCATTCCTCCACAAATTATTTTTCCAGTAGTCCTCTGGCTTGTCCACATGATCCTTCGCAAACTTTATGTTCTTTTTACAGAGTAGTGGCTTTCTTCTTGAAACTCTGCCTTGCACACCAAGGTTGTTCATTGTTCAGACTCATGAACATTAACATTAGCTGAAGTAAACGAAGCCTAGAGTTGATTAGAAGTTACCCTGAATTCCTTTCTGACCCAACAGACTGTTACATGTCTTGCTTTGGGAGTGATCTTTGTTGGTTGACCACGTCTGGGGAAGGTAGCAATGGTCTTAAATTTCCTCCATTTGTACTGAATCTGTCTGACTCTATATTTGTGAGAGAATTTTATAACCTGATGTCCAACAATGTCTAAAAAATAAATCACAGAGACCTGATTGTCGTCTCATTGACTGATATCAGATGAACTCTATTTTGACCTTCAAATTAAATACTAATCCTAGAGGTTCACATACTTTTGCCTCTCACAGATATTTAATATTGGAACATTTTCCTGAATAAAAAAAATGACCACGTATAATATATTTGTCTGATTTGTTCGATTAAGTTCACTATATTGTTTTGGGTCAAATTTATGCAGAAATATAGCAATTTTTTTCACAAACTTTTGAGCAACATTGTATACATGTTTATATATTCATACAAATCCCTCTATACATTTTCTTACTTCTTTTTGTCATCCTTATATCAATTTGTCTGTAAAACCTTTCAGTTTGTCGTATTTTTATTTCACATTTTTTTGTGTCTCCTGTCGTTTTTATGTTATCTCATTTGGCTCTCATCGTTAGGTTCTTTTTTTCTGTCTTTTTTCTGTCTTTGTTCCGCACTTTTTTTTTCTTTTTCGTTTGTTTTGGTTGATTTTTTTTAAGCATTCTTCCTTGGTTTTTTCTTTTTCACAGTATGTTTCTTTATTGCCATCCCGTTCCTCACTTCTCTCTTATTGTTTCTTTATTTTCTTTCTTTTTTGCTCTTTGCTCTCCATTTCCTCTTTTGTTTTTGCTCACGAGAACACACAGTTTGTCTTTCACCCAAAACACTGAACTAGCAGAGGAATGAGACAAATATTGACTTCAGCTGACCCTCAGTCATCATTTCACCTTTGCTTCACTCTCTCCCACTTTCTTTTTCTCTCTCCCTCTCTTTCTGTTTCAGAGTGTAATGGAGTGTAGTGTAGTGTAATGGAGTGTAGTGTAATGGAGTGTAGTGTAGTGTAGTGTAATGTAGTGTATTGTAGTGTAGTGTTGTGTAATGTAGTGTAGTGTAATAGAGTGTAGTGTAGTGTAGTGTAATGGAGTGTAGTGTAGTGTAGTGTATTGGAGAGTTGTGTAGTGTAATGTAACAGAGTGTAGTGTATTGGAGAGTTGTGTAGTGTAATGTAACGGAGTGTAGTGTAATGGAGAGTTGTGTAGTGTAATGGAGTGAAGTGTAGTGTAATGGAGTGTAGTGTAATAGAGTGTAGTGTAATGGAGTGTTGTGTAGTGTTGTGTAGTGTAATTGAGTATTGTGTAGTGTTGTGTAGGGTTGTGTAGTGTAGTGTAATGGAGTGTTGTGTAGTGTAGTGTAATGGAGTGTAGTGTAGTGTAATGGAGTGTAGTGTAGTGTAGTGTAGTGTAATGGAGTGTAGTGTAGTGTAGTGTTGTGTAATGTAGTGTAGTGTAATAGAGTGTAGTGTAGTGTAGTGTAGTGTAGTGTAATGGAGTGTAGTGTAGTGTAGTGTAGTGTAGTGTAGTGTAGTGTAATGTAATAAAGTGTAGTGTATTGGAGAGTTGTGTAGTGTAATGTAACAGAGTGTAGTGTATTGGAGAGTTGTGTAGTGTAATGTAACGGAGTGTAGTGTAGTGTAATGGAGTGTAGTGTAATGGAGTGTTGTGTAGTGTTGTGTAGTGTAGTGTAATTGAGTATTGTGTAGTGTTGTGTAGTGTTGTGTAGTGTTGTGTAATTGAGTGTAGTGTAATGGAGTGTTGTGTAGTGTAATGGAGTGTAGTGTAATAGAGTGTAGTGTAATGGAGTGTTGTGTAGTGTTGTGTAGTGTAATTGAGTATTGTGTAGTGTTGTGTAGGGTTGTGTAGTGTAGTGTAATTGAGTGTAGTGTAATGGAGTGTTGTGTAGTGTAGTGTAAAGGAGTGTAGTGTAGTGTAATAGAGTGTAGTGTAATGGAGTGTTGTGTAGTGTCGTGTAGTGTTGTGTTGTGTAATGAAGTGTTGTGTAGTGTAATAGAGTGTAGTGTAGTGTCGTGTTGTGTAGTGTAGTGTTGTGTAGTGTTGTGTAGTGTAATTGAGTATTGTGTAGTGTTGTGTAGTGTAGTGTAATTGAGTGTAGTGTAATGTAATAGAGTGTAGTGTAATGGAGTGTTGTGTTGTGTAATCGAGTGTAGTGTAATAGAGTGTAGTGTCGTGTAGTGTTGTGTAGTGTTGTGTAATAGAATGTAGTGTAGTGTATTAGAGTGTAATGGAATGGAATGTAGTATAATTGAGTATTGTGTAGTGTAATAGTGTTGTGTAATGTGTAGTGTATTGGAGTGTAGTGTAGTGTAATGGGGTGTTGTGTAATGTGTAATAGAGTGTAGTGTAATGGGGTGTTGTGTAATGTGTAATAGAGTGTAGTGTAATGGGGTGTTGTGTAATGTGTAATAGAGAGTAGTGTAGTGTAGTGTAGTGTAACAAAGTTAAACGTGACAGTACAGTGTTATTAAAGCACTGGGATTACAGCTGAAAAATGACTCATCTCTCTCTTTCTTGCTCCCGTTCATTCCTTCTGTAGCCAGCTGTCCTGATTTCTCTCTTTTTCTGGTCCAGTTTTTCTTTTTATTTCTTTCAACACTCATCTTTCCCAAACCAAATATTCGGCTACTTCTCTTCTAACCCCCATATCTCTCTCGCTCCTATTGTCATTCACTCTAGCTCTCTTGTTTCTCCTTCACTTCTTTTTTTCTGTTTAATTATTGTTATTATTTTCTTTTTTTTTCTTGCTCTCCTTCAACCCAAATATTCAACTTTCTCTTTTCTATCCCCTCCTCTGCCCCTGAAGCTGTGTTTATGTAAGTTTTTTTTTGCACCTCTTCCCCAAATCTTGTTTTTCTCCAGCGTCCATCTTCCTCCCTTTTCTTCTGTGTGTGTGTGTGTGTGTGTGTGTGTGTTGTTTAACACTGTCACACTGAACACACACACTCTCAACATAAAGATGGTGTCATGTTAAGAAAAAGAAAAGAATTCAGTGAGATGTAGTGTGTGTGTGTGTGTGTGTGTGTGTGTGTGTGTGTGTGTGTGTGTGTGTGTGTGTAGGCATGCTTGTACTACTGGTATGCGGTCATTTGCTAAAACGGTTGAAGTGTTTAAGAAGAAAGAATCCACACATGCCCTTTAAAACAAACACACAGCCTCAACACCTAAACTGTGTTCCTCACACACACACACACACTCACACACACACTAATCAAGGGGGATTATGTACCATAGCAATGAAATGTAAAGGGAGATAACACAGTAATACACCACCCCGCTGCCCACCCAAACCCCCCAGGCTCAGGTGGAGCATTTACAGCCACATATACAAATGTGTGTGTGACTGAGAGAGAGAGAGAGAGAGAGAGAGAGAGAGAGAGAGAGAGAGAGAGACTGATTTATGCTTATATTTTTCTTTTTCTGTCCTTCTTTCCTATATATATATTTCCTATTCCTTCTTTCATAATATATCTTTGTGTCTTTTACCTTCTTTCTCTTTATTTTTATTATTAGTTATTTATTTTATTAGTTTATTTCTCCTTATTTATTTGATCTATTTTTCTTTCTTTCTTTCTTTTTTCCTCTCCTTGTTTTTACATCTCTCTCTCTCTCTCTCTCTCTCTCTCTCTCTCTCTCTCTCTACTCGTGTGTGTGCAGATTCAGCCTGATTATTGCTAAATCACAAGGATGGGAAATTTGTGTATCAGTCTGTGTGTGAGTATTAATAAAAAATAATCGTCTGAATATTGTGGCTGTGTTTGTTCTGTTTATACTCGTCGTCCTGGTTACACTCCACAGCCTTCGTGCTGAATTCTCTTTTCTGATTGGTCACAAGGTGTTGATTAACTTTTCCAACATCCATCATGTATTTTTTTTTTAATCTTATTAACCTCAATAGAGTGAGGAAAAAAAGACGCCAATGAAGGAAGGTGTGTTTATAGCCAAGATAACAGTGAACAACATGTTTGATATTGGTTCCACCATATTAAGTGTAACTATAAACAGATGAAAATATAGAGTATGTCGGTCCACCCTTCCTGTCTCACACGGTCACGTTAACGGAGTCTGTTAAATAACCAGCTTGTCTTCAACCGCGGTTATTATGGCATTGCACACAGGGATTTTCCTTTTTGTTTAGACACGTGCGCGCACACACGGTCGTTTCCTAGACTCCTGTAAGCCAAATAATTTACTTTGAAGGGCATTAAATATACTATATACCATTAGCCTTTTGCTCAGTCTAGAGAGTTCACCAGGTAAAAGAAAGATGTGGGGTACCAGGTGTAAAAAATATAATAATATAAATAAATAAAATAATTGAGATATCCAAGCCTTTCTCTTTCCTCTCACTGGAAAATAATTCATTTTACATTTTCATTTATTTTCACGTAATACTACAAATATACACCATTTACTGTAACGTTGTATCACTCACTGTAACACTATTTACTGTAA
>NC_083464.1:29687870-29722870 GCF_030014155.1 Tachysurus vachellii
TCTGCGTGTGTGCGTGTGTCTGTGTGTGTTCAAGTGACTGAAGATAAGAATCCTAATATCTGGGACCAACAGGGCAATAAACACTCACTGAAGCAGACTCAAACATCTCATTAGCTAATTAACAAGCCATTTAGATAAAGTGTGTACGAGAGTTTCACTGTATTCCTCTGCATTCCACACTTACTCCGTGTGTGTGTGTGTGTGTGTGTGTGTGTGTGTGTGTGTGTGTGTTGGTCCAGTAACAAGAAGCATGTGTGCTACTTTGTAAACACCATTACTGTGATTGGACCTAAGATTTAACAAGAACGTTGAAGGTTCCGTTCATGTGCCGTACAAACACGTCACACTCAGTGGTGTTAAGACATAACAGTACAGATTTGTTGTGTATTAAGACAATTTTTTTTTTAATGTGTAGTTTTCTGTTAGGACTGGAGCGTAAACGATTCATTTTTCTGTTAGGACTCTAAAAAGAGTTCAGTTGTGTGAGAAGATTCCAAAGTGTATAGTGGTGTGTTAGGATTCAGTCGTGTGTTTGTTCAGGTGTGTTATATCTAAATTGTCTTAACTGGTGGGAAAGTTCCTGGTATTCAGACTAGGGTTATATACTTGCTTAAAACACCTTAAAACTAAAAAAAAAAAAAGATTAATTTGGACCGAAGATGCAGATGGTGTTTGTTCTTGCTGTCAAACATAATCCATTGCAACATAAAAACTAAAAGACGTCCTGAAAAATATAAAGACCGATATGATTTGAGTGAAAAAAATGAGTGTTGAAATAAATCGAATAGGAATAAGAATAACTCTGGATGTAAATGCTGTGAATTTGATTTAAATCAACACCCATTTTACTGCAGCTTATAGAATAGCACTTGATCCAGTGCACCTTATTATTTTGCACTTTGTTTATTTATATCATTCTCGGATACTTGTGTCCACATCTTAATGAAGCCATGAGATACTAAATAATGGTCATGTGCAGGAAGTAAAATATTTGATCCCAGTTTTAGTTTTTTGGACTTTTTGGCTTTTATTTCTGTGGATATGTTGACAGTAAAGGTGGATGAGCTCATTTTTATTTTGGCTGATGGATGGTTTTGAATTTTTGCTTTTTTTTTCTTCACAGTGTCTCACTGTGTATACGTGTGTTCATCTTTTTGCAGGTGGTGTGTATTATGGAGCACAGTGCTGAGCGCCGTGTGTGTGAGCGCCGTCGAAAAGGCCAACAAAACAGTAAGTGATAATAATTAAAATAAACATTTAAAAAATTATAAATCTCTTGTTCTCTGCTATTTACTTATGTCTGTTATGATTCACTCGAGTGATTTGATTCTTTTGACTTTGATTCACTGAGTAATGCCAGGCTGTGTTATCAAAGAGCTTGTGTCAGTATCCGTTCTAACTAGTGAGCATCATCAGAAAAGTCTAAAACGTGTGTTCTGGGATCAGATAAATAGTCAATTGTTTACTATTTTATCTAAGGCTGTGTCTCAAATGCTGAAATTTAAGTGAACTTTATTTTGTTGGTGGTGGTGTTGCTAGCTTGGGGGGCACGGTGGCTTAGTGGTTAGCATGTTCGCCTCACACCTCCAGGGTTGGGGGTTCGATTCCCGCCTCCACCTTGTGTGTGTGTGGAGTTTGCATGTTCTCCCCGTGCCTCGGGGGTTTCCTCCGGGCACTCCGGTTTCCTCCCCCGGTCCAAAGACATGCATGGTAGGTTGATTGGCATCTCTGGAAAATTTACGTAGTGTGTGATTGTGTGAGTGAATGAGAGTGTGTGTGTGTTTGTGCCCTGCGATGGGTTGGCACTCCGTTGAGGGTGTATCCTGCCTTGATGCCCGATGACGCCTGAGATAGGCACAGGCTCCCCGTGACCCGAGGTAGTTCGGATAAGCGGTAGAAAATGAATGAATGAATGAATGTTGCTAGCTTGGGTGAGTTTTATTAACATATCTCTTAACTGAGCAGTCGTATCCTCTCCGGTTATAATTGATTGTATTAAATAACATTGTTCCACATGCTAGAACACACAGTGTCGTCATGAAGCTATAGTGAGTACATGTGTATAGCGATTTGTCTAAATGCGTTCATGAATGATGTGTATAAGAGTTGCATTCCTTCCAAAGGCTGTGTCCACTTAGAACACACACACACAATGTTACTGCCCCCTAAAATAGCAAATGTGAATGGCCCTTTCCGTTATTGTGACATTTAGACCAATGACATGAATTCACAGTGTGTGTGTGTGTGTCTGTGTGTGTTTCTAATTTCAATAGTGTGTAAATTCAGTAGTGTGTGTAGGTGTATTTACCCTAGGGAGCATGTGTGTGCGTGTTTTTGTTTGCAGAAGGATTGAGTGAAATCTGTGAGTCATGTGTGCGTGCGTGCGTGCGCGTGTGTGTGTGTCTGTGCATGCGTGTGTGTAGTTACTGTGTCATCCGTTATGTGACTCAGCCATTTCCTAATTTTTATAATAGGTGTTACTATAACACGCACACACATACACTCACACACACACACATACACACACACAAACACGCACACACACACACACACACACACACACACACAGAGACATTTTTAGATCTTTGCAACACAGACACTTTACTTGAGTATGTAGCAGGTTCAGAGTTTCCAGGCTAAAGCTTCCTGAGATTACATTTCAGTTGTAGTTCCTGCATTAATTAGCCCCAGTTAATATTTCTGGGTCTTAATGTCTTGAGGTAAAATTCTTCTGTACTCTACTTTTCAAATGCTGGAGGTCATTTCTGATGAGGTCAGTAATAAAGTAGACAAAAATATAGTAGGACAGTTCCAGAAGATAGGACAAATTCTCAGAACAGTTCTATATCTGAGCATGGTGTCCTGATCTGATTAGGAGTGGAATAAACTTTAATTTATTGTGCTTTAATTCAATTAGATTTAATGAAACTGTTAAACGCCCTGCGATGGGTTGGCACTCCGTCCAGGGTGTATCCTGCCTTGATGCCCAATGACGCCTGAGATAGGCACAGGCTCCCCGTGACCCGAGATAGTTCGGATAAGCGGTAGAAGATGAATGAATGAATGAAACTGTTAAACTAGCTACTGGGAAAATGGTCGTCGTTACTTCTAGCTCTTCTACACCTTGCTTTCAAATAGGTGTGAATTTCTATTGCGAATACAGCTTTAGCTCAGCTCTATTCTCTGTCTCTCATTTTTTCTCTCTCTTTATATTATCTGTGGACTTTTGCTTTTTATGTATGATTAAATATACCATAAAATGAATGATCATTTCTTAAGTCTCACAGCTGTGGCAGTCCAACAGCAAAGTGTGTGTCCCCGTGATGACCCTGTAGTTAAACGGTGCTAATCGTGATTTTTTTCCAACATGGAGCTCAGCTGAGTTTCTCCCATTTATAAATCATATTTTTTACATAGATGCTCAGGGTTAGGTTCAGCTAACGGGAACAAGGCAAAATAAAATTGCACTGAACTCCCACTACTGTGGTTTTCAGGGTCTTATTTTTCTGGGCTGTGTTCCAAATGCCACTCTACCCCCTGTTTCCTACAATGTGGAATTATATTGCACACTAACACATACCAGATTACATCATAAAATGGTACCTTCACCACTAACACAGTGCTGTTTGTTCAGGGAACTAAGGAACTTTTCTTAAAATTTGATTGCCAAGCCATTTTGTCATCAGCTATAGGCGTATCCTAATGTGTAAAAATAACAACTGTGAAAGTTGTACCAGGTTTTATTTTTGGTTTTCGGTTGATTGATTATGTTAGCGTCTACACACCACATGCAATTGTGCTAAAGAAATGAGGTGCATGCTTTATTGTATTTTGAGCATTTAGCTGGTCAAGAAATCCTTGACTAAAGGGGTTTGGCTAAGGTCCTGGACTAAATGTTCTTGGCTTTGGTTCCTGTTTTGAAGCTTCTGGTCTAAATGGCCTTGGTGTTGGTTCCTAAGTTAAAGGTAGTCTGCTTACGTTCCTGGACTAAAGGTCCTTGGCTTTGATTACATGGCTAAAGTTCCTAGTTTGGTTTTCCTTTTGCTAAGATTCCTGGGCTAAAAATCCTGATTTAAAGGCTTCCGGTCTTTAATTTTTGTATTAATATGCCTGGATTATATTTCTAGCCTTAAGTTCCTAAACTTTTAGGTCTTAACCCCTGCACTTTTCAGGACCCATTTGCCCATTCCACATTTTCATAACTACCCACTATTCCTACTCATTTGATTAGGATTATTGTACACTGCTGAGTACTTACAAAATATTACTTACAGAATATTTTTGGCCAAGGTTCACAGTCTTAAATTTCTTTGTTAATCGTCCTTGAAATTCCCGAGCATAAACTCTTGAGCTGGGGGCACGGTGGCTTAGTGGTTAGCACGTTCGCCTCACACCTCCAGGGTCGGGGTTCGATTTCCGCCTCCGCCTTTTGTGTGGAGTTTGCATGTTCTCCCCGTGCCTCGTTGGTTTCCTCTGGGTACTCTGGTTTCAACCCCCTTGTCCAAAGACATGCATGGTAGGTTGATTGGCATCTCTGGAAAATTGTCCATAGTGTGTGATTGCGTGAGTGAATGAGAGTGTGTGTGTGCCCTGTGATGGGTTGGCACTCTGTCCAGGGTGTATCTTGCCTTGATGCCCGATGACGCCTGAGATAGGCACAGGCTCCCCGTGACCCGAGGTAGTTCGGATAAGCGGTAGAAGATGAATGAATGAATGAAACTCTTGATATACTGTATGATTTTAAGTTGCTGATATTCCAGAGTTTCTGGACCTAACTTGTGGAGCTACAACTATATGATCTGACAATGTTTTGTCTGTCTCACTATGGCTACTGGATAACTTATAGCTAACACATTCCAGTTGCTGGTTTTAAGTTCCTGGGTCAAGTTCTATGGGCTAACAATCCTGGCTCAGATTTACCTTTTTTATTGCATTTGTGAAAATAAATTGAACTGATGTCACAAATTCTTGGTTCCAGAGCAACAACAGTTTGCTCCCAAAACTGAATTAATTTTGCTGGTTGTGAATTGGCTCTATGTTTTAGGAGAAGTTCCATGGAATATTTTCAGATATTGTCCAGGAACCAGAGTAACAGAGTACTCTTGTCCATGTTTTCCATTACAACACCCAAACCACATGCTTGGTAGATGTACAATAAACCTGGTGTTGTATTTATTAGATAGCATTTCTGTGTTTGTGGGTGTGAGGTTAGCGGTGACAGAGAGACTACAATGGATGTAGCAGGAACTGTAGCCTTGAGCTGAAATTCTTGGGATTAAGTTCTTAGGCTAAAGTTCATAAAATTAGTCTCCTGCAGCCTGTTTCACCAGCTGAACATTAGTCTATGAACTATTACAAAAAAAGAACAACAGGAGAAAGTGACCTATTTTCAACATATAGTTTAAAATATATATTTACTGTGGAAATTATAATCATCTTACTCACTGATTATGTTTGATGCTAGTACAGTGCTGATGTATAGGTATATAAGATATATAGGTGTATAAGAGGATATGCTAATGTGTATAAAATTACAAGTAAATTAATAAAAACATTTGTTACAGACAGTTACACTGGAACTTATGTTAAACTGCCCCCCTGGCATTTAGAGCTAAGAGAAACACAGAGGTGTAAAAGCAGCCGGTGTGTGTACATGTGAAGGAGAAATGTGATGGTTGTTTTCCAAATCAGCGGATACGGCCTGGGGCAACAGGGCAGATGAGTGCTAAATTGTGAACACTACAGGAGACACATGCCACACGGTAGGGAGAAAACAAATAGACGAGCTGTGAATGTTATTATTTTTGGATGTGCTAACTTCCCGAGACAGGACGATGCCACACCTGATAGGAGGCGAGTTTCAACACATTCTAGCACATTACTCAATCGGTACTCACAGCTGTTTATTACCTACTGTCGTGCGCACTACATGTAGTAATTGCCTCAGGCCATCTTTTTTGATTTCACAGGAATAACAACAGATATGATCAAAACCTGAAGGATATCCTCTCTTTCTGATCATTTTAGGCAATTGGTCGACACCCCCGACAGACAGAAGGGGTAGGGCTAGAAGGTGTATGGGGCCCATGGAGTGAGTGGGTGGAGTGTTCTCAGAGCTGTGGAGTGGGTGTGACTGAGAGGCGCAGACAGTGCATAGCACCGCCCCAAACCTGGAGCGGGACAAGTTACCTGCCGTCAGGTGGATCAAGCCACACCCCCTTACAGCCCCCACATGTGCCTTATTACCCCTCCTCATATCCTGGCAATGACAGAATAAATCCAGCCAACCAGAGTCCTGGACTACCCCTCTATCGAGACATACCTGAAGGGGTTGTACAAGAGCTGCCCAATCAAGTGCCTCCTCTCTACCGACCAGATGTCGGAACGGCCAATCACCAGCCGATTTCAATTTACAGATCTCAGTCTTCTCCATCCTCGCGTGCAAACGGTCAGTCAGGCAGAGGATCCAGAAGGCCATCCAATGATGTGGCAGGAAGAGTAGGAGCAGGCGGGAGCAGGAGGTCAGTCTCCACCAATTGGGATCAGGCGTCTGTGAGAAGGTGAGTTTAAATGGGTTAACTCTTTTTTTCTGACCTCCCCACCTTCTATCTATCTGTCTGTCTGTCTGTCTGTCTGTCTATCTATCTATCTATCTATCTATCCCACAGACCAATTCGTCCTGGTCAGTTTGGTTATGGCAGGGTTCCATACTCACTCCCACTTCATCGGCAAAACCGGCACGCGCTGTACACCTGGCTTCATGGAAACGTCACTGTCGAGCCACTGCAGGTCAAACCCACTGCGGTTACACAGGATGCGAAGTCGCAAGGTGATAAGAAGGACGAACGAGCAGACACAAAGTCCCGGAAGAGACAGAGACAAAGATCCATCAGTAAGCGTGCACCTCCTCCAGCCTCCGCCCCTTTCTCTTCACCTCTCCACAGGCCACACCCACATCTGGACACACCACCCTATGGCCCACCACTTTATGTTCAACACTCTGTGGTTCCTCTTCAGCACTACAGGTGCTCTGGGAAAGACCGAGAGGTTCGGAAGTGCACTGTAGAGGTAAGAGTACTAATGTATCCTGACTCACAAACTGTATTTAGGACAAAATACATACATTAGCTCAAAGTTTGATGCTATGGTCTACTTGTACATCTAGTAAATTTGTATGTGCGGTTTGTGGTTTGGGATATCGTCATTTTTATTTATGCTTTACTAAATGTTTAGGTTGCTACCTAGCGTTATTTGCTAAACAGAAGGTGAGACATGTGGTGCACTTATCTGTTACTCAGTGACATCAGATAACTAGTGAGCAAGTACAGTTAGCTAGCAGGTTGTTTATGTCATGTAATTTTGTTACTTGTGTTACTTTTGTTGTGGGGTAGAGTGACTTGTTGTGGTTAGCGCTTCTATGGTTAGTGCATCTATGGTAAACGTTTGTGGGTGTGGCCTGTCTTTTTTTTATCCTCCATCCCACTTTAAGATTTATACACACTAGGTTTGTTTAAATCGCATTTATTTTTAATGGACATGTTATGTGCTGGGGGCACGGTGGCTTACTGGTTCGCCTCACACCTCCAGGGTTGGGGGTTCGATTCCCGCCTCTGCCTTGTGTGTGTGGAGTTTGCATGTTCTCCCCGTGCCTCGGGGGTTTCCTCCGGGTACTCCGGTTTCCTCCCCCGGTCCAAAGACATGCATGGTAGGTTGATTGGCATCTCTGGAAAATTGTCCCTAGTGTGTGATTGCGTGAGTCAATGAGAGTGTGTGTGTTACGACCCCGAGTTATGTCTAGGGAGTTCTCAGAGTCAGCAACTAGTGATGACCAATGTGGATGTGAATGGACGGACAAGACTAACTGGTACAGAGTGATAATTTCTATGAATTGCCGACCACAGTAATGACTTATGCGGACACAGTGCTTGTGGTGAGTTTGTCTTTACTGTACAAAGTGGTAATTATATTTACAATAATATATACACAATCATATACAAATGTTTTGTACTGCTGCAACAGCCGGGACTGGAAAATCAGCGGCGCCAAAGAAAAGAAACAAACAGAAAGTCAAAACCCGCTTACCTAACACTGTTTTATATTAGTCACGCTCATCTACAAACAAAAGTGAAACCAAAATCCTAACTACGCTATACTTCCCTCACTAACTAGAATACAGGGGAGGCACCGCCCCTTACCTGAGGTCTCTAGACACGGAAGTATACTACGTGGTGTACAATGTATGAGCGCGCTCCTTCTCACCTCTTCCAGCCCTGTACGTAGAACAGTATTATACACAACAAACATAAATCGCAACAAATCTCACAGCATACATTTATCCAACAACTATCCAACAACTATCCAACAACTCGCCAATCAACAACCCAACAATGAATTGACATGACGTTCACGTTTTTATAGTCGCGGTCTTCTTCCGGGGGCTGTGTCCGTACGCTGCGTCTCCGCCCTGCACCGACCGGTATTGGGTAAACTGCATTGCATTCGCGCAGCCAATCCGCTGTAACACAAGCAATTACAATGCAGCTGCAAAAATACGTAACACGCCCCTACACAAAAAAAAAAAATCCTCAAAACACAGTAGTTGATTTTTTCTTTTTAAACTCTAGAAAGAGCATCAGCAATTTTATTTTCAATACCTTTTTTATGCTTCATTTCTAGGTTGTATTCTTGAATTACAAGAAACCATCTCATGAGCCGTTGATTGTGGTTATACATTCGGGACAAAAACACAAGCGGATTATGATCAGTATATACCACTACAGGCAAGACACTTGAGCCAACATATACCTCAAAGTGCTGTAGGGCCAACAGTAAAGCTAAAGCTTCTCGCTCAATCGTGGAATACTTTACTTGGTGTTTGTTTAATTTTCGAGAAAAGTAGCAAACCGGATGGTTTACTTCCTTCGCATCCTCCTGTAACAACACTGCTCCGATTCCCACACCACTTGCATCAACCTCCAGTTTAAAAGGTCTGGCAAAGTCAGGAGCAACTAGAACAGGAGCAGAACACAACAAAGCTTTCACATTTTTAAAAGCAATTTGACAATCAGGAGACCATTTGAATGTAGTAGTGGGACTTAGTAAGGACGTTAAGGGCTCAGCAACCGAAGAAAAGTTTTTACAAAACCCTCTGTAATAACCAACCATTCCTAAAAATCTACGTAATTCCCGTCGGGTTGTGGGAACTGGAAAGTCAAGAATGGCCTTAACTTTAGCCTCCAATGGAGAAACATGTCCTTGGCCAGCCCTCATCCCAAGATAAACCACAGTGGCTTGGGCAAACTCACATTTTGCCAAGTTTACCGTTAACCCAGCTTCTGTTAGTCTAGTGAAAACAGCACGAAGGGATTCCATATGACCAGTCCAATCACAGGAGTGTATGACCAAATCATCCAAATAGGCAACACAATTTGATATATCAGCAATACAAGGTTAACCAGTCTCTGAAAAGTAGCAGGTGAATTTTTCAGCATAAAACGGCATTACTGTATATTGTAAAAACGCATCTGGAGTGACGAAAGCAGATAGTTCTGAAGCTCTCGGAGTCAGTGGAACTTGCCAATATCCCTTAAGAAGATCTAATTTTGTGACAAAAGTGGCTTTACCTACAGTATCAATGCAATCATCAATTCGTGGTAACGGAAATGAGTCAGTGACGGTTACAGCATTGAGTTTTCTGTAATCAGTACAAAGTCTAAAAGTGCCATCTGGTTTTGGCACCAACACACAAGGTGAGCTCCACGGACTACAACTAGGAATTGCCAACCCATTTTTCACCAAGTATTCCACCTCTTTACGCATGATTTCACGTTTTGCCACATTCACTCGATAGGGATGCTGCTTTAACGGAACATCCTTTGTTACTTTAATGTCATGCTGTAAGACAGACGTCTGTGTGGGTACATCACCAAATATCGAGGGAAATTCCTTAATTAAAGCTACGATATCTTTACGCTGAGGGTCAGGTAAATGAGCAACCAACGAAAGAGTATCCGATTGAAGAGTTTCTAAAAGCTGTGAATTTATCAGCCTCGCACCTAACTGGGTGGATGATCGATTAATCACGGGCCCGTCAGAGTCTGAAGACTCAACAACAGACACTATTGCTACTGTCGCTTTCTTTTCCCCTAGTGCGAGTTCTGGAACGCTATCTACAGACACTTCACGATCTACAAACAGCTTTAACATATTTATGTGACACACCCGACTTTTTTGTTTCCGATCTGGAGTCTCAATGACATAATCAGTCTCACTTAACTTCTCCCTGATTAGATATGGACCTAAAAACTTGGAAGAAAGAGCAGATCCAAGAACAGGTAGAAGAACAAGTACCTTGTCACCCACTTTAAACTCCCGATGTATTGCTTTGCGGTCAAAGTGATGCTTCATCTTGGCTTGAGATTCGCCTAGCATTTTCTTCGCCAATTCACATGCTTTGTGCCAACGCTCACAAAAAGTGCTCGTGTAATCCAAAACATTTTTCTGTTGCGGTTGTTTGTTAGACATAAAAGTCTCTTTTAATACCTTCAATGGGCCTCTAACAGAATGTCCAAACACTAGTTCTGCTGGACTGAACCCCAAAGACTCCTGCACTGCTTCTCGTGCAGCAAACAAAACCAATGGAACACCTTCGTCCCAGTCTTTCCCACTGTCCATACAAAATTTCCTTAACATGGATTTCAAAGACTGATGAAACCGTTCTAATGCTCCCTGTGACTCAGGGTGATATGGACTTGACATTTGGTGTTGCACGCCTAGCAGCTTCATGACTTGTGAGAACAAATTAGACGTAAAATTAGATCCCTTGTCCGTTTGGACAATCCTAGGTAGACCAAACACAGTAAAAAATTTTGTAAGGGCTCTCACTACTATCTGTGCAGTAATACGGCGCAAAGGGATAGCTTCTGGAAAACGTGTAGCAGTGCACATAACAGTAAGTAAAAACTGATTTCCTGCCTTTGTTTTGGGCAACGGCCCTACACAGTCAACACCTTTTCAAAAGGTTCCCATATCACTGGAATAGGATGCAGGGGTGCCGGAGGGATTACCTGATTTGGCTTTCCTACCTTCTGACAGGTCTCACATGACGAACAATATTTAACAACATCATTTTGACGTAGTCGTGGCCAAAAAAAATGTTGTAGCACTCGCCTGTAAGTTTTTGTGATCCCTAAGTGCCCAGCCCAAGGATTATCATGAGCTACACTCAGGACCAAGTGTCGATACTTTACCGGGACTACAATTTGAAAAACAGCATCTTTCACCTCATTTATTCTAGATGTCCACTTACGCATTAACAAACCATCTTCAAGAAAGAAAGCTACTGGTTTCTGGCTTATTTCATTCGAGTCAAGTACAGAGTTAAAGAAACAGCATAAACTTTCATCACAATGTTGAGCAGAAATGAATTAATTTCTAGTAACATTTTTACTAGATAACGGGCTTGTGAGCAGCTGGGTTTTAACCTCTGGTTTAACCAATTCCTCACACACTTCCTTTACTAAGAAAGAGTCAGAAAGATCCAACACATCACCAGAATACCTTGCTTTTGAACGCGTGATAACACATGAGGAAAAAATCTCAGGAAGCTTCTCTGCAAATTCATCAGATTGGCAGTCCGCACACACCTCTGTTACTTCTATTACTGGAACCACTTTTCCTCCTGCTAAGTCATTACCTAAAATAAAATCTACTCCAGCAACTGGTAAGACTGGCCGAACTCCAACCTTAACTAACCCAGTCACCACATGAGATTTCAAAGTTATGTAATGTATGGGAACACGAACATACCGCATCTCCAAACCTTGACAAAGAGCATGGGATCCAGTAAACGTTTGTTCAGTCAACGGAAGTACTCCTTCACGTATAAACGACTGAGCAGCTCCTGTGTCACGTAAAATGACAATTTCCTTTTCCTCACCTTCTGAAACACCAACACTACCTTTAGAAAGAAAAGGTTTGTAACACTCATCAGCGTTCACCACGGACTTCTGTGAAATTGTTTTTACAAAACCCACACTTTTTGGTTGTCGCTCCTCACGACCAGGACTCTTTTCCGGTCTTTCCTGCTTTCGTTTTAAGGCAAAACAATTAGCAGCCACATGGCCAAGTTTGTGACAATAAAAACACTCACCAGCGATTGATCTTGTTCTGCTATAACCAGGCGGACTTACTTGTCTCTGTTGCTCCACTTTGGAGTTCTGTTCCACTGGAATTTGTTGCTTAGGCCTAGATAAGAACAACGTCTTATGTGTTAGAACAAACTCATCAGCTAACACAGCAGCTTGAGAAAGAGTGGTAACCTTACACTCATTCAAATAAACAGAAACTCGCTCTGGTAGACAATTTTTAAAGTCCTCCAACAGCATTAATTCCCTTAATGACTCCTGATTAGTAACTTTACTGGCTGCAGTCCATTTGTCAAAAAGGAGAGACTTCTCCCTTGCAAATTCCACATATGTTTGTATCTGTCCCTTTCTAAAAGTACGAAACTTCTGACGATAAGCTTCAGGGACAAGCTCATAAACACGAAGGATTGCAGTTTTCACTGTGTCGTAATCCATGCTATCAGGTACAGACAATGATGAACAAACCTCCTGGGCTTTTCCTACCAGCTTACATTGTAGTAATAATATCCACAACTCCTTTGGCCAATTTAGAGAATTAGCAATTCTCTCAAACACACCGAAGTAGGTGTCAATTTCCGTTTCTCTAAAAGGCGGGACTAGCGCAATATGCTCTGTAATTTCAAAAGAAGTGCCTGATACCACCGCATCTCCTGGACTGGGTATAACTGGAGTCGGAGCCGGAGACTCAGGCTTAGGAACAGGGAGTGGAAGCTGACTCGGCTGGGTAGTAGACTGAAGAGTGAACTCCTTCACCCTCATATCTAACTCCCGTAACCGAAGTTCCCTCTCCAGTTCTAGCTCCATCCGTCGGATCGTGATTTTTAGCTCACGCTCAGCCTGTCTCTGCTCCACTCGCTCCTCCTTGTCCAGTTCCAAACGGCGTATGCGCACTTTCATACGAGCATTCTCTAAAGACCCAGAAGTTTGGGGAGAGAATGCTTCAAACCTAGGTAGAGTCGCCTTGATTTTAGGAAGGGGCAATTCAGCCTCCTCTTTTTCGGGGTCAATAGGAGTGCTTACGCTTACAACCGCTCCAGGGTCAGCTGGCAGACTTAAAACATGTAACTCCAAAAGTTTTTCCACCACAAGCTTTTTAATTTCCTTTTTTAATAATTGTCTGGACAGCGACATTTCAAAGTGAGCCGCAATCTCCAACAAATCATCCTTTCTACACTCATTCACCCTCTCTAGAGAGGGAGCACTTAAGAAGGCTTGTAGCTCAAACACGTAAAGACAAGTAGTGTCTATAAGGAGAAGATCCAATGAGCTCTTCCACTCACTACACACAATAATCACCGCTATACAGGAACCTATTAAAGATCCCGGACGAGCCCCCACTTGTTACGACCCCGAGTTATGTCTAGGGAGTTCTCAGAGTCAGCAACTAGTGATGACCAATGTGGATGTGAATGGACGGACAAGACTAACTGGTACAGAGTGATAATTTCTATGAATTGCCGACCACAGTAATGACTTATGCGGACACAGTGCTTGTGGTGAGTTTGTCTTTACTGTACAAAGTGGTAATTATATTTACAATAATATATACACAATCATATACAAATGTTTTGTACTGCTGCAACAGCCGGGACTGGAAAATCAGCGGCGCCAAAGAAAAGAAACAAACAGAAAGTCAAAACCCGCTTACCTAACACTGTTTTATATTAGTCACGCTCATCTACAAACAAAAGTGAAACCAAAATCCTAACTACGCTATACTTCCCTCACTAACTAGAATACAGGGGAGGCACCGCCCTTTACCTGAGGTCTCTAGACACGGAAGTATACTACGTGGTGTACAATGTATGAGCGCGCTCCTTCTCACTTCTTCCAGCCGCGTACGTAGAACAGTATTATACACAACAAACATAAATCGCAACAAATCTCACAGCATACATTTATCCAACAACTATCCAACAACTATCCAACAACTCGCCAACTAACAACCCAACAATGAATTGACATGACGTTCACGTTTTTATAGTCGCGGTCTTCTTCTGGGGGCGGTGTCCGTACGCTGCGTCTCCGCCCTGCACCGACCGGTATTGGGTAAACTGCATTGCATTCGCGCAGCCAATCCGCTGTAACACAAGCAATTACAATACAGCTGCAAAAATACGTGTCTTGGCACGTAACAGTGTGCCCTGTGATGGGTTGGCACTCCGTCCAGGGTGTATCCTGCCTTGATGCCCGATGACGCCTGAGATAGGCACAGGCTCCCCGTGACCCGAGGTAGTTCGGATAAGTGGTAGAAAATGAATGAATGAATGAATGTTATGTGCTTGGCTTTGTTTGGAGATTACAAACTACATATAGCCACTAGAGGCACAAACAATCTCTGATGCATCCGTCGATGCTTTACTTCGTAACAACATTATGAGAGGTCCTATATTACAGGATAAGCAAACAGTAAATAGGAGTTAATTACAGGTAGGAACTTCCAAAAGAGTGGGGAACTGAAGAAAAGTTGGACCACACACTGCTGTTTGGTAAATCACTTGAGCAAGACGTTTAATTTGTTGCTTCGTATTCATAACTAACGTGCAGATTATTGTGAATGTAGCATAGCAGTCCACTGACACTTGAGTTAGAGTGAGTGAGTGTGTGTGTGTGTGGAAAATTTGATCACTTTTTTTTTATTATTACATTTCTGTAGAATGCAGAAGTGAGGGCTGAATTAGAAGAAAAGCTCTCTGAGTTCACTGCAACCCTAAATAAGCAGATTAAAAGCTATTCAGATTTCTCACATGCCTCTGCTATGTTTATTTCTCCGAAACTTGTGGAATTTTTTTTTCCATGTATCCATGAGCATATCCTCTTCCTGCGGTTTGGAGCAAAGGAACTGGTACAAAAGGCTCCTAGATTCTGAAGTGATTGAAAGGTATTGAGGGAAAATAAAGACGATTTGGCCAAAGTGTTTGGAAGCGCTGAAATAAACGAGTGTTAAGAGGAGTGTCCTCAGACGGCTGGAGCCTGGTGCACTACTGCAGTACCATCCTGTGCGCTGCGAGCTGGAAGAGCTTCACACATATCTCAGATTGGAACGAGGCAGCGTTTCATGCTTCAGAGATTGTTGGCAGGGTGCAGGAACACACACACACATATACTGTACATACTTCTATACACACACTGGTTACAGTATTTAGACAGTATTATGAAAGATCATATAGTGTGAGAGCACTACAGCCTATACTGTCTGTCTGTCTGTCTGCAGGTCTGTATATCTGTGTGTCTGTGTATATGCTTGTATCTCTGTCTGTCTGTTCATCTGTCTGCTTATATGGCTACCTCTCTGTCTTCCTACAGTATATGTTTATGTGTCATTCTGTCTTCCTGTCTGTCTGCCTATATGAATATCTATCTGTCTGTGGGTCTCTATGTCTATCTGTCTGTCTGCCTGCCTATACGTCTATCTGTCTGTCTATATGTCTATCTGACTGTCTGTTTGCCTGTCATTTGCTTATTTGTCAATCTGTCTGTCTGTCTGTCTGACCATATGTCTAATCTGCTTCTCTGTCCATCTGTCCACAATCCCTTGTTTTTTTTTTATCCACTAGCCCTTGCCCCTTCTTCGTAGTGAATGGGAATGTTGTCTGTGTGTTATTCTTATTAATGAGAACTACAGGATGTGAAAGAGAGACGAGTCTTCAGCTACACGAGGCGTCGGTCAGGTCGTGTAGACTCAGACTGTACAGAAGCCCAGCCGGGACATTTCTCCTCTGAGCTCACTTTGTGGTTTTGTGCTCCATGTTTTCAACCCTGTAGGTCTTTTCTGTAAAACCCGTGTTATTTAATCTGAATTTCATTTGTACACGTCGTTTTCTGTGTTGTTCTGACCGTACATCACGTTCGTCTCGACACACTGAGCTGCCTGTTTATTAGGGAGGGTATTTATGGTAGATGTGCTAGTCCAGAAATGATGGAAGTTAAATATTGAAATGAGCATTATTATAAATAGCACCATTAAAAATGGCATCAGGTTACCCAGAGCTGCATTTGTGGTTGTATCTGTGTGTCACAGTGGCACTATTTTAAAAAGGGTGTGAGCAGTAATTGAACGAACACACACACACACACACACACACATGGTCAGGAAGCTGTTCTTTGATCCACCTCTGGCAGGAGTGTTGAATCATTCACTTAGCCAATGTATAGGCAAGATTCACTTCCCCAGTGTATGTTTGAGAAAGAGAGAAAGACAGAGAGAGGAACTGAGACTAAGAAAAAGAGGGAAAACAGAAGAAGGAATGACGCACCTAAGTTATAGCGCAATGAATGAGAGCACTGTCTTTGCACGCTAACACATACACACACATACCAGGATTCTCAGAAAGACAGAGCAAAGAAGGAAATGAAAGAGAGAGAGAGAGAGGTGAGAGAGACAGGATACAGCACCATATCTCTCTGTTTATCCCTCATTCCTTGCCTCCATGGTCACTTGAGTAAATATTAGCAGAGCCAATATATTATAAACATTATAAACCACACTGTCCACAAGCATGACCTTGTGAAACTGCTTCCAGTGTATCATGGATAAAAGACACTACTGACCATCATGAGTTTGACTTAGAGCAGATCAATAGAGGGCCAGCAGAGGGCACATACTTTAGCACTCAAAATGGAGGCATGAAATGGAGTTCTACGTGGTGGGCTGGGGTATAAAATTGAAAGGGTGTGGGATGAACGGAAGATGAACGGATGAGGAATAATGGATTATGGTGTGGGGGATGAAAAGTTTGGGACTAGATGGTGTGAGATGAATGGATGAAGGGGTGTGAGACTAGATGTTGAAGGATAAAAAGATAAAGCTGTGTGGGAATAGAAGGTGTATTATGAAGGGATGTGGGATTAGGTGCTGTATTATGAAGGGATGTGGGGTTAGGTGTTGTGGGATGAAGGGATGAAGTGGTGTTGGATTAGAAGATGCATTATGAAGGGATGTGGGATTAGATGCTGTGGGATGAAGGGATGAAGGGATGAAGTGGTGTGGGATTAGAAGATGCATTATGAAGGGATGTGGGATTAGATGCTGTGGGATGAAGGGATGAAGTGGTGTGGGATTAGAAGATGCATTATGAAGGGATGTGGGATTAGATGCTGTGGGATGAAGGGATGAAGTGGTGTGGGATTAGAAGATGCATTTTGAAGGGATAAGGGATTAGATGCTGTGAGATGAAGGGATGAAGTGGTGTGGGATTAGAAGATGCATTTTGAAGGGATAAGGGATTAGATGCTGTGGGATGAAGGGATGTGGGATTTGATGGTGTGGGATGAAGGGATGAAGTGGTGTGGGATTAGAAGATGCATTATGAAAGGATGTGGGATTAGATGGTGTGGGATTAAGGGATGAAGTGGTGTAGAATTAGATGATGTATTTTGAAATGGTGTGGGATTAGAATATGTATTATGAAGGGATTTGGGATTAGATGGTGTAGGATTAGAAGATGTATTATGAAGAGGTGTGGGATTAGATGGTGTGGGATTAGATGGTAATGGGTGGAGTGATGTGGGATTAGATGATGTATTATAAAGTGGTATGAGATTAAATGGTGACTGATGAAGGAATGAAATGGTGTGGGATAAATGGATGAAGGGGTGTGGTATAAAGGGGTGTGTCAGGAGTGGGTGTGGTTTATGTTAAATAGTATGTAGAATATGTCCTTCTGTTTTATTGCCACTTCTCTGTATCAGAATGAAAACACGGTATCAAACCACACATTATTCTAATAAGGTCAGTGGCTTTTGGAACACAGGAAATGAAGAAATGTTCCAGCTGACAGGAGACAGCTGGCCATCACCTGTGGTTCTCTCTTCATGGAAACACTACTGAGTCAGACGCTTCCTAAAAGGTGCTCATGTCCTCTCACGGGAACCTCTGTGCGTGTTTGCCCAATCCCAGTGCAGCCCACTATCTCTGTCTGTCTCTGTATGTCTAACTCTGTAGCTGTCTCACTTTCTGTATTGTACTCTACTCTCCAGCTGCATAAGTTCTAAAGCAGCTGCATACATTTCTGTAGTCACACACACACACACACACACACACACGCACACACACACTAGCTGTTATTCTCTCTAGAGGTGCAAAAGAATTTGTGAGCAGAGACATAATCCAAGAAGCTACACACACACAAACAAACAGCAATATCAGAGCGTACTAGTGAGAAGTGTGTGTGTGCTTTCTGTAAATATTTCAGTTTAGCATAAAGCCTACTGCTGTTAGGTGCGTTTGTGTGTGTGTGTGTGTGTGAGAGAGAGAGAGAGAGAGAGAGAGAGAGAGACAGCTGGGTATTGGTCAGCACAAGTTCTCAGCACATGCACTCTCTACAGCCATCTAATGGTGTGTGTGTGTGTGTGTGTGTGTGTGTGTGTGTGTGAGAGAGAGAGAGAGAGAGACAGCTGGGTATTGGTCAGCACAAATTCTCAGCACATGCACTCTCTACAGCCATCTAATGGTGTGTGTGTGTGTGTGTGTGTGTGTGTGTGTGTTTGGCAGGTGTGCTCTAGCAGCAGGTGCAAGAGAAGTGTGCCACCTGTGTTAGTGTCTATTTAGCGAAACAGATACATATCAAACACCCACTCGATAATTATTGGTATCCCTTTGTGATCGTAAATATGTAAATATAAAACATAATCCTGTTAATAATGATTGGATGGTTGCCATGACAACAGGGGCCATATGGCTGTCACAGACTGCTATATTAAATGATTGGTCTAAATTAAACCAAGGTTTCCATGACAATATGGGATTTGGTCACGTTGCAGACGGAGATATATATATCTTTGCTGTTACTGTTAAAAAAAAAAAAACGACAGCAAAATATTGTTGTGCTACCTGCACTAGCTGTGTACTATTTAGTCGTACTATGTTGGGTTAAATTATACAGTTTGGGACGCAGCCACAGGGAGAAACCTTACTAGCTACTAAACATCTAGCTAGCCCATAAAACAGCTTGCTAAAGATAGGTTTGTGTGTGTGTGTTTGTGTATGTGTGTGTATGTGTGTGTATGTGTGTGTTTGTCTATGTGTGTGAGTGAGTGTGTTTGTGGATGTGTGTGTGTGTTTGTGGATGTGTGTGTGTGTTTGTCTATCTGTGTGAGTGTGTGTGTTTGTGGATGTGTGTGTATGTGTGTGTTTGTCTATGTGTGTGTGTGTGTGTTTGTCTATGTGTGTGAGTGAGTGTGTTTGTGGATGTGTGTGTGTGTTTGTGGATGTGTGTGTGTTTTTGTATGTGTGTGTATGTGTGTGTTTGTCTATGTGTGTGAGTGAGTGTGTTTGTCGATGTGTGTGTGTGTGTGTGTGTTTGTGGATGTGTGTGTGTTTTGTATGTGTGTGTATGTGTGTGTTTGTCTATGTGTGTGAGTGAGTGTGTTTGTGGATGTGTGTGTGTTTGTCTATGTGTGTGAGTGAGTGTGTTTGTGGATGTTTGTGGATGTTTGTGTGTCTGTGGATGTGTGTGTATGTGTGTTTGTCTATGTGTGTGAGTGAGTGTGTTTGTGGATGTGTGTGTTTGTGGATGTGTGTGTATGTGTGTTTGTCTATGTGTGTGAGTGAGTGTGTTTGTGGATGTGTGTGTTTGTGGATGTGTGTGTATGTGTGTGTTTGTCTATGTGTGTGAGTGAGTGTGTTTGTGGATGTGTTTGTGGATGTGTGTGTGTTTGTGGATGTGTGTGTGTGTGTTTGTGGATGTGTGTGAGTGAGTAAGTGTGTATGTGTGAGAGTGAGAGAGTGAGTTAGTGAGGTTACGTGTGTGTGCATGGTTGTTTGTGTGTGTGCACATATGTGTGTTCCATTCTTTCCATGGCTGTGTCCCAAACCACACACTTCTGTACTGAATAGTGTGCTAAATAATAAGACGCCACAAATTAGCATAGCGGGCTCACCACATTATGAATTACAGCGGGATGCGGTTTGGGACGACGGCCTCTCAGTTCCTCTCACACACACACACACACACACACACACACACACACACACACACACACACACACACACACACACACACACACAGTATTTAACCTGCTCTACCATGTATTCCATTCAAATCAGAAATTAGTGTTGAATTTGTATGAAAGTGGCCTAAAGTCTCTATCCGGTTTATCACCCACTCCATCACAGGGTCAATATATTTCTTTTTTATTAAGTCTGTATTTATCTATGAGTCCTTGGAGACATCTTCCTGTCTGTCTGGACATGTGTGTGTGTGAGTGTGTTTTCCATTCTGAAACATTCCTTTATTCATCTGCTGTATTTCACATTCTTGGCTCTTTCTTGCTTTTCTGAACTTTTGACTCAAACTTTAGTCTCTCTTCCACCTGTCACTCGTCCTCCATCAGTTCTCAGTTCCTCTCTCTCTTTCTCTCTCTCTCTCGCTCTCGCTCTTGCTCTGTCTCCAGCAAGAAATTTAAACAGTGTGTGTGTTTCCAGGTTTAATATTACTTCCATATGGTGACTAATGCACCAGTCATACAGTGCAAAATTCTGTAACAAAATCTCTTTCTCTCTCTTTCTCTCTCCCCCTCTCCCCTTTGACCCTATTTATTCTCCTACTGTATTTCATCACTCTTCTTTGTGCCCAATTATTTAACTTTTCCTGTTCAGAAATATCTCTCTCTCTCTCTCTC
Organism: Tachysurus vachellii; assembly: GCF_030014155.1. Taxonomy (NCBI): domain Eukaryota; kingdom Metazoa; phylum Chordata; class Actinopteri; order Siluriformes; family Bagridae; genus Tachysurus; species Tachysurus vachellii. The sequence goes on from NC_083464.1 coordinate 29,708,639, forward strand.
TCTCTCTCTCTCTCTCTCTCTCTCTGTGTCACTTTCTGCCTCACTCTTTCTCTCTCTCTCTCATTCTCTGTCACTCTCTCTCTCTCTCTCTCTCTCTCTCTCTCTCTCATTCTCTGTCACTCCCCCCCCCCCCCTCTCTCTCTCTCTCTCTCATTCTCTGTCACTTTCTGCCTCACTTTCTCTCTCTCCCTCTCTCTCACTGTCACTTTCTGCCTCACTTTTTCTCCCCCCCTCTCATTCTCTGTCACTTTCTGCCTCTCTCTCTCTCTCTCTCTCTCTCTCTCTCTCTCTCTCTCTCTCTCTCTCTCTCTCTCATTCTCTGTCACTTTCTGCCTCTCTCTCTCTCTCTCTCTCTCTCTCTCTCATTCTCTGTCACTTTCTGCCTCACTTTCTCTCTCTCTCTCTCTCTCTCTCTCTCTGTCACTTTCTGCCTCACTTTTTCTCCCCCCTCATTCTCTGTCACTTTCTGCCTCTCTCTCTCTCTCTCTCTCTCTCTCTCTCTCTCTCTCTCTCTCTCTCTCTCTCATTCTCTGTCACTTTCTGCCTCTCTCTCTCTCTCTCTCTCTCTCTCTCTCTCTCTCATTCTCTGTCACTTTCTGCCTCACACTCTCTCTCTCTCTCTCTCTCTCTCTCTCTCTCTCTCTCTCTCTCTCTCTCTCTCTCTCTCTCTCTCTGTCACTTTCTGCCTCACTTTTTCTCCCCCCTCATTCTCTGTCACTTTCTGCCTCACTCTCTCTCTCTCTCTCTCTCTCTCTCTCTCTCTCTCTCTCTCTCTCTCATTCTCTGTCACTTTCTGCCTCACTCTTTCTCTCTCTCTCTCTCTCTCTCTCTCTCTCTCTCTCTCTCACACACACACACACAAACACACACACACACACACTCTATTTCTCTAACTCTTTCTCTCTGCTGGGTAGCCTACAAACTCTTCACATATTTATCCACATATGCTAATTTTAGTGATGTGGGATGAAGGGATGAAGTGGTGTTGGATTAGAAGATGCATTATGAAGGGATGTGGGATTAGATGCTGTGGGATGAAGGGATGAAGTGGTGTGGGATTAGAAGATGCATTATGAAGGGATGTGGGATTAGAAGCTGTGGGATGAAGGGATGAAGTGGTGTGGGATTAGAAGATGCATTTTGAAGGGATAAGGGATTAGATGCTGTGGGATGAAGGGATGTGGGATTTGATGGTGTGGGATGAAGTGGTGTGGGATTAGAAAATGCATTATGAAGGGATGTGGGATTAGATGCTGTGGGATGAAGGGATGAAGTGGTGTGGGATTAGAAGATGCATTATGAAGGGATAAGGGATTAGATGCTGTGAGATGAAGGGATGAAGTGGTGTGGGATTAGAAGATGCATTTTGAAGGGATAAGGGATTAGATGCTGTGAGATGAAGGGATGAAGTGGTGTGGGATTAGAAGATACATTTTGAAGGATAACACACACACACACACACTCTATTTCTCTAACTCTTTCTCTCTGCTGGGTAGCCTACAAACTCTTCACACATTTATCCACATATGCTAATTTTAGTGAGCTTTACATTAGAGTTCAGAGGTCAGCTTTGTCAGAGATGTGCTTATAGGAAATCCAGGATTCTGCAGTTCTGTGATCCAGGAAGTATAAAAAGATTCATTCCGGAGTTTTCTCTCTGTAGGCGTGTCCCGGTTCCCAGCTGAACCCCCGAGCCGAGCAGTGTGCCGCATTCAACAATAAAGAGTTCATGGGTCGAATTTACGACTGGGAGCCTTTTACTGAAGGTGAGACACACACACACACACACATTCAAACGCACACACACTCAGCCTCATACAGAAACAGATTCACACACACACACACACACAAACACACTCATTCAAACGCGCACACACACTCAGCCTCACACAGAAACAGATCCACACAAACACTCACTCTCTCACACACACAGAGGTCAGGACATGAAAGACAGAGAGACTGAGATATTGAGACGACAGGTCATGTAGTCGTGACTACTGGATAATAGATGACTGAAGGACTGTCGGATGAGTAAAGGGAGATTAAAGGAAAGAAGGATTGAAAGAGGAAATGGAGACAATAGAGAATGTGGGGATGAATGGACATGTATCTCTTATTCCATTTGTCCACTCTTATATTCTGCCTTTGGTTTCTGACATTTATTTCCTTTTTGTTGGTTTGTTTTTGTTTGAGGTGATCCACAGATCTCTTCCTCTACCTCTCCTTTCGTTTATTCATTCATCCAAATTTCTATTCATCTGTAGCTCCAAACTAGCTTGCTATCTATCCATCTATCTTTCCTAACATCTATGCGTCCATCTATCCATCATGTGTTGCACCATTTACTCATACACTTTTGTTACAAACTATCCATCATGTTATTTCACTTATCTATCTATCTATCTATCTATCTATCTATCTATCTATCTATCTATCAATCCATGCATCAATTCTTCTTATTACATATCCAACAAATGTTGCCTTATCCATCCATTCGTTTCTCTACCTTTGTATCCATCTCCATTCTTTTTATCAATCATGTGGTATTCCATTTTTATCTATAGAGATAAAAAAGACAGAGAAAAAAAAGAGCAGCTGGTTTAGGAATGACTACATACTCGTTTCTCGTTTTTTTTTTTCCGCCATGACGTCATTTCATAAGGTGAACTGTAGTGAAATTGTATTTTGGACTGTGTATGAGGTGTTTTCCTGCAGTGACTCATCTCTGTTTATTAGACATAACAAAAGGATGAGGTGCTTCACTACTTTACATGCTTCACTGACTAACAGCATGTCTTTACATTTAAAAAAAACGTGTAGCAATTCTTTTAAATTTATTCCATAACAAGCAAAAACTATAATACAAAAGCTAATCTGTAAGCTAACTCACTGTGAGGGAAAGCTAGCTTAATGAGGGAAAGCTAGGTGAGTGAGTGAAAGCTAGTAAAATGAGAGAAAGCTAGGTTAGTGTGAGAGAAAGTTAGGCTAGTGAGTGAAAGTTAGTTAAATGACGGAAAGCTAGGCTAGTGAGAGAAAGCTAGTTTAATGAGGGAAAGTTTGACTAGTGAGTAAAAGCTAGTTAAATGAGGGAAAGCTAGGCTAGTTAGTGAAAGTTAGTTTAATGACAGAAAGCTAGGCTAGCAAGTGAAAATTAGTTTAATGAGTAAAAGTTAGGCTAGTGAGTGAAAGGTAAACTTTCAAGTCAAAGCTAACTACTGTGTAAAAGCTTATTAGCGACTGAAAGCTCAACTAGCATGTGTAAGCTAGGAGATGAAGGAAAAGCTGGCCTACCATGCAAAATCTAGCTCAGCAAGTGACCGCTAAGCTAAAATCAAGTGAGAGTGAAAAGTTGAATGTTAGTGAAAGTTATCGAGCATAGCCTACATGGATGCTGATCATTCATGATTCCAGCAGGTGGAGTTTCAGGTAGAAGACTGTCAATCAAATGTGCTCATTAGAATATTTGGCCACACACCCCAGCAGGACAGTCAGAATCTCATCAGTGCTTTCAGATCGAATTTATTCCAACTGCTTCTTTTACATTCAGGTTAAAATATATTTAAACTGTTGATTAGAGCCTTAACGTAACCTCACGCAATGAGATAGTATTTTGGTCAAATGACATAAACATTAAAACATAAGATAAACATCAGAGATCAACATTCTTTCAATTTGATTCTTATTTCATGGTTGAGCCACGTCAAATAATCTTACAAGGTGGGGGCTTTCCCCACATATCCAGCACTTCTATTCGACTCTGGTCCCAGACACAGTTTTCCTCCAGACCACTCGGTACCATGCCGCAGTTAGGTGGCACCCAGGCCATGTCGTATCCTTCGTCATGCCATGTTTTCTGTAGAGGATGTCCCTGCCTGTCGATCTTTTTCACTTTCCCCACACGCACTTTCAGCTTCAGGATGGCCAGTCTCTCCCCAGATGGAGGATTCAGGGGGTACCGCCGAGCTTTAGTTACACTTCTGCTCACGTAGACACCGGGCCCCAGCAACCCATCAGCAGAGCGCCGGAAACCGTGGAGCTTGATCTGCTTTGCTGCTTCCAGCGTTGTACCGTGGTACATGATGTAGTATCTATGGCCTCCTAAGTCCACCAAGGATCTTAGACCTCTCACAAAATCTTCGTCCATCAGGAGATTTTCACCTGAAAACGAATGTAATAATTCAAGTCAAATTCGACTCTATAATTATTACTTTAACAGATGTTCCATGATCCAGGCTGTAGGCTGTAGACATGTCCAAAAGTAAACTCTTGAGTTTGGTACGAGTTAAATACACTTCCTCTCGCACACAACACACACACACACAGAGAGAGAGAGAGAGAGAGAGAGAGATATTTAGTTACTGTATTTTTCACAGTGAACAAACTTTATTTTGAACTTTGAACTCTAATGGTGCTTTATCATGTTTACTCAAAGTTAAAAATAAAGTTTGTTCACTGTGAAAAATACAGTAACTAAATATCTCTCTCTCTCTCTCTCTCTCTCTCTCTCTGTGTGTGTGTGTGTGTGTGTGTGTGTGTGTTGTGTGCGAGAGGAAGTGTATTTAACTCGTACCAAACTCAAGAGTTTACTTTCCAACGGACTCTAAATATAACTCGACTAAACATGACTACGATCTTTTAGTTCTTACGCAGCTATAGTGCCGAAAATAATATCCAAAAGAAAATCAAGCGAGGAGGAGAAAAAAAACTGCTGTTACTCACCCGGGTTTCAAACGATATACTTCTTTATACCAAACCCTTATCAATGCTTTCACTTTGTTTTCACCTCACAGGAAATCATGTACAGTAAATGTGCTACGTTTCATGTACATGGCAGTTACACTGAGTTCAGTTGCCCACATATGAGTATGATAGCCGGATTATTTTTTATGTTGTGCCAGCTCTTTGTTATCTTTTGTACATTTTTATGGCCAAAAAATTTAAGTATCTGGTTTCTGCACTCTATCCTGTGCTGGTTTCTAACAGGAATTTAGATTTGCCAACACTGTAATGTTGCAAGCAGTTCTAAAAAAAGGTCATGGGATCACAGAGAAGTCAACGTGGATGCAGGTTTGTAGGGCTGAAGCTAACTATTACGTGAAAGCAAGTTGAGACTGAGCACTAATCTAACAAGTGAGAGCTAAGAGAGAAAGGAAAGCTGACCTAGCAAGTAGTCAAAAATAGAAAACATAGCCTAGTGAGCTTACTATGTGGATGTTAAACATTCATGATTCCTGGCAGTGGAGTCTCAGGTAGAAAGCTGTCAATCAGTTCATTAGAATATTAGGCCACGCCCATTTGGACAAAGCGTTAGGTCGGACGGCCTCGTCCTGTGAAAAGTAGTGTGCTTTTGTTTTCTTATTTTCTCGTCCATGGCTTACTGAACAGTCAATTGATTAAAAGAAACTTTATTGTCTAGTCACACCAAATAGTCTGGAAATGTATTGACTGTCAATTACACCAGTGAATCCTCAAATCTGATTGGTTAGAAAGTGTTGAGTACTGGAACTGCTAAACACAGGTTGATGTTAAGCTGTTCTTTCTAGTATATTATCGTTTATATAGTAACGTCTCCTTTTTGCAAGGAGACGTTTCTTTTTTAACATTAACTGAAGGAGTCTCCAGTGTCAGACATTTAATCTCTGATGCCATGTTGCAGTAGATGACAAACATGACAACAGCAAGTTTCAAATTTTACCGGATTTATTTCATCTTTCTACACAGGAAGTATAAATGAAGTGGACTTCAGATCGTCCCATTCTCACTCAGATGGCATCCGCAATAACTTATAATTCATCATTTCAATATCGAAAGAATAAAAGACGTATAAAAATTCTGTCTGTACATCAGAATGAAACACAAATGCAACACCAACATTTAATAATCACACAAACATACAGGACCAGACTACTTATTGATTTCAATAATAATATAATAATACATTTTATTTAAAGACACTTTTCAGGGCACTCAAGGACACCGTACAGTTGAGTGGTGATAAAATCAATACAACAATCCAACAAACAACAATTATTGACATTAAATGGTTTCAAATTGATCAAAGAAAGCTAATTTAAACAAGTGAGTATTAAGAGATTATTTAGAAGTAGTCAGACAGTCACTTTCTCATATAGATTGTGGAAGAGAATTTCAGAGATTAGGAGCAGCACAACTAAATGCCCTAGACCCCATAGTGGCTAAACGAACAGAAGGTGCAACAAGGGAAACAGATGAAGAAGATCTGAGAGTACTCTTTGGGATGTAAATATGAAGCAAATCAGAGAGGTATTGTGGTGCACAATTATGAAGAGCTTTAAAAGTGAGAAGTAAAATCTTATAGTCTACTTGATATTTAACAGGAAGCCAGTGAAGATGGTAAAGAACTGGAGTGATACAGTATGCTCAATGGAGGAGGTTCTAGTAATTATACGGACAGCTGAATTCCGGACTAACTGAAGTTTGTGAAGGAGTTTGTTAGGTAGCCCAAAGAGAAGAGAGTTACAGTAATCAATGTGCGAGGTAACTAGAGCATGTACAAGAACAGCTGCGGAATTTGGGGTGGGAAATGGACGAAGGCGGCTGATGTTCCGTAGATGGAGATACGCAGACAGAGTAATATTGTTCACATGCTTTTCAAAAGATAAAGTACTTTCGAGGACCACTCCCAGACTTTTAACCTGAGTAGATGGAGAGATTACAGAGTTATCAACAGAAAGTGAGAAACTGTTGGATTTTGACAAATTAGATTTGGTACCAACAAGGAGAACTTCTGTTTTGTCAATATTCAGCTTGAGAAAGTTACGCAAAAACCAGGATTTAATCTCTTCTAAGCAGCCTAAAAGAAAGGAGGAATGGTAGAAGGGTAGAATTTGGCTTAGAGGACAAATAAAGCTGGGTGTCGTCAGCATAGCAATGAAAACTGATGCCATATTTCCTAAAAATGTTACCAAAGGGTAGTAAATAAATAATAAATAAAACAGGGCCCAAAACAGAGCCTTGAGGGACATCAGCTGTAACAGGTGAAACATATGATCTAAAATGTTTAAGTTGAACAAATTGAGTGCGCCCAGAGAGATAAGATCTGAACCAACTAAGAGGGATACCAGTAATTCCTACAGAGAGTAATCTATCTAGGAGAAATTGATGAGAAATTGTATCAAAGGCCGCCATTAAATCAAGTAGAATAAGTATAGTTAAAAGTCCAGAATCGGCTGACTTCAGCAGATCATTAACAACTTTTACCATAGTAGTCTCTGTTCTATGCAAAGGTCGAAAACCAGATTGGAATTTTTCAAACAGGCTATTTTTTAAGAGATGGGAATGAACCTGAGATGCAACTTTTTCCAAAATTTTAGAGAAAAAGGGCAAATTGGAAGGGGGCACGGTGGCTTAGTGGTTAGCACGTTCACCTCACACCTCCACACCTCCCGCCTCCGCCTTGTGTGTCTGGAGTTTGCATGTTGTCCCCGTGCCTCGGGGGTTTCCTCCGGGTACTCCGGTTTCCTCCCCCGGTCCAAAGACATGCATGGTTGGTTGATTGGCATCTCTGGAAAATTGTCCGTTGTGTGTGATTGCGTGAGTGAATGAGAGTGTGTGTGCCCTGTGATGGGTTGGCACTCCGTCCAGGGTGTATCCTGCCTTGATGCCAGATGACGCCTGAGATAGGCACAGGCTCCCCGTGACCCGAGGTAGTTTGGATAAGCGGTAGAAAATGAGTGCGTGAGTGAGAGAGTGAGGGCAAATTGGAAATTGGGTGAAAATTAGCAAAATTATTAGTGTCAGCTCCTGGTTTCTTAAGTCTTGGAGTGATTACAGCAACCTTAAAAGATGAAGGAACCACACCAGAGGTGAGAGACGAGTGTATAATATCAGTTACTATACCAGATAGAGAAGATAAACAAGCTTTGACCAGGTGAGTGGAAAGTGAATCTAACTGACAAGTGGAAGACTTAGATTGTTTGATTAAACCTGATATTTCATCAATAGCCGGAAGTTCAAAACTGTAAAATAGAGACAATTGAGAATCACGGGAATTGTTGATAAACATTTACAATTTTAGTACTAAAAAAGGTCATTAAATTATCACATAGATCACTAGAATCAACATGAGAAGGAAGAGTATCAGGAGGCGTAGGATATTATTTGCTGTATTAAACAAGGACCTTGTATTCCCTTCACCTAACCCAATTATATTAGAGTAGTAATCAGATTTAGCGGTTAAAAGAGCGTTCAATGACATTGAAATTCCTGGATGAACTCCAGGTTTCAGAAGTCATTCAACAATTTCTATAAACTTCCCACATATCCAGCACTTCTATTCGACTTGGGTCCCAGACACAGTCTTCCTCCAGGCCACTCGACACTATGCCACAGTTGGGAGGCGCCCAGGCCGTGCTGTAGCCGTGCTCGTGCCATGTTTTCTGTAGAGGATGACCCTGCCTGTCGATCTTCTTCACTTTCCCCACTCGTACCCTCAGTTTCAGGATGGCCAGTCTCTCCCCAGGTGGAGGATTCAGGGGGTAACGCTGAGCTTTATCTACACTTCTGCTCAAATAGACACCGGGCCCCAGCATCCCATCAACAGAGCGCCTGAAACCTTCTTGCATGATTGCCTTTGCTGCGGCGAGTGTAGTTCCATGGTACATAGTGTAGAATCTGTGCCCACCGTAGCCTTTATCCATGGAAAATTCACCTGAAAACAAGTTTTATAATTGAAAATTCATATATTATTATTTCCTTCTGTTGAACCCTAATTGAAAACCTTTCAAGCTACACTGCATGCACAATTATTAGGCAAGTTGTATTTTTGTTGATTAATTTTATTATTGAACAACTACAGAACTGGAGTGATATGCTCAATGGAGGAGGTTCTAGTAATTATACGGGCATCTGAATTCCGGATTAATTGATGTTTGTGAAGGAGTTTGTTAGGTAGCCCAAAGAGAAGAGAGTTACAGTAATCAATGCGCGAGGTAATTAGAGCATGTACAAGAACAGCTGCGGAATTTGGGGTGAGAAATGGACGAAGGCGGCTTATGTTTCATAGATGGAGATACGCAGGCCGAGTAATATTGTTCACGTGCTTTTCGAAAGATAAAGTACTTTCGAGGACCACTCCCAGACTTTTAACCTGAGTAGATGGGGAGATTACAGAGTTATTGGTCTACCCAAACTTTAATAAACCAAAAACCTTGTTATTTAAACCTGTGGTTTTCACTTACTTAGGAGAATATCTATGTGTGCACAATTAAATAAACTATATAAAAAAATGCAGTGGGGTATTTTTATGAATATGATGGAGCATAAACGTATGCAGGACATGCAGAAATGGCCTGGAAAATGCAAGAATTTTTCGTGTTCCACTGCTTGAAGAAAGTATCTTTTAAAAACTGCCAGTAGGTTTGAGAGTTGATTTTGAGTCCATATTCAACCTGCAAAAGTCCAACTAGCTCATATTTAATATTAGTAGCCCAGCCAATACCATTACCCCATCTTCACCTTGCTGGCATCTGATTGGAGTGGAGCTCTGTGCACATTTGGGTCTTCCATCTGGACTGTTAATTGTCACTTTTATCTCATCAATCCATTAAACCTTTGAAAAATCTGTCTTCAGACACTGCCTAATAATTATGCACACCCTGATATAGTATGTTGATCTCCCTAGGCCACACTCTCCCTCATTACACAAATGCACTCACCTGATATGATTAAATTCAATAAGCATTTAAGTTTATACATCTTGGAGTTGGTAAATACTTGGTAAATATGCATAAAAATCATTATATGGTCAAAATACTTTTTTCTGAAAAGTTTTCAGAATTTGACATTAAGCACTCTCACTCAGATATTAAACCAAGGTTTTATAGTAAAAAGTCTTGCCACCTAAAGTTAAAACAATTCCAAGAACTTCAACAGTATGTGGCTGTTTTTGAGTAAAACAAGGGTGATAAACAGCTTTAGAGATCTCAGGTCAACCACATTCCTAGCTGGTTGGCTTATGTCCCAGAACGCTTTGCTATACTTTTAAATTGAAATTTTCCCAAGCTATACAGTATTGGAGTAAACCTACAGAACCCTCAGAATTCGAGTTGAAGCAGTCACACAGGTATTAAACCAGGGCTTATCATCAAATTCTCAGCACCATAAAGTGTTAGATTTTTTTTGGATTTAGCTAATAATACATTGCATATTTAGGACAAACTTATTGTAGATGATTGGTCCTTAAGGACCATGTTGTTTACATGGATACAATCTTCACTTACCCAGGAACTACACGTTGGTATTAATGGCTAGAGAACTGCAGTCTGGAGATCATATGATCAGGACTTCCAGTGCTGAAAGCAGTCAAAATGTAGAGTGCAACATTACCTTTAATCTTTAAATATTTCTCTACTTTCTGTTTGCATTTTTAATCAGGCAAAATTACTTAATAAACAATAAACAGTCTAGCAAGAGAGAAGGAGTGGGGTTACCTACCATAGCAGCAGACGACTTAACTTCAAGTGAAGTTATGCTACTTACTTTCTTTTATAGTCGAAACTTCTTTTTTTTCAGAAATTCAAGTGAAGAATGTAAGTAATGTGGTAAAACTAGTCAGAATGTTTTCATACACATTCTAACCAGAGGTGTGTTTTACTACAATTATAAAAATTAAAGCAAAAATAAGACGTGTAGACTTTATTACTTAAAGATAAGATAAGAGTTGATATAAAAAGAGAAGAATTCAACGGCCAAATTCTGTTTTTGTTATACGTTTTATTGTTTCAGGACTTGGCAATACGATTTATTTCAAAATCCCAAACTAATTTATTAATCTTCATCCCATAATGATGTCAGTAGAACTTAGTAAAACTTTTCACAGTGTTGAACTACTTGATCAGGTTTCTAGATTTTATACCATTTGTGATTGGTGGCTTCGGATAAGCGGTACAAAATGAGAGAGAGAGAGTGAGAGTGAGTGATTGGTGGCTTTAATTCAGCATGGACATAAATGTCACTGGTGGTTAAATCGTCCTGATGTTTTTCAGGCTGGGAAGCTCAGACAATGGGCTGTCAATCAAGCAACAGAATGTTACTGTTTTATCAGATTTCTATTGTTTTTCCATTCAGATTTTAACACTTCACTTTGGTTGGGTCACAGGACCAAATTTAATATTTCAAAATTTCCGAAATATATTTCACCTAATCACATCATAAAATTATTAATCATGAGTGATTAAAAGTAGTCCCATTTAATCAGCTGATGTCACAAAAAGCTCTTTGGTTTATAGTTTTTCATGTGTTGGCTTATTATTTATTCTTATTTGTGATTTCATGGTTGAACCTCGTCAAATAATCCGGCATATTGAGTCACTGTCGTTCCTTTTAACTTCAAACATTTCCAGCACTTCTATTCGACTCGGGTCCCAGACGCAGTTTTCCTCCAGGCCGCTCTTCACCATGCCGCAGTTAGGCCGTGTCATATCCTTCATCATGCCATGTTTTCTGTAGAGGATGGTCCTGCCTGTTTATCCTCTTCACCTTCCCGACTCTTAGCTTCAGCTTCAAAACTGCCAGTCTCTTTCTGGGTTTAGGATCCAATGGGTAACGCTTAGCTTTTTCCAGACTTCTGCTCATGTAGACGCCTGGGCCCCAGCATTCCGTCATTTGAGGGCTCGAAACCATGACGCATGATCTTCCGTGCAGCAGACAACGTTGTTCCATGGTACATGATGTAGAACCTCTGTAGTACCCTGGGAAACTATAGTCAATCTCATAATAATCCATGGAAAATTTACCTGAAAAAGGTTTTTGTAATTGAGCTTGTTCCATGAAGGATAACTCATATATTTAATTTTATGGCTCATTTTTAATAGAACTTAAGTTGAATTAAGTTATTGTCAAGTGAAAACCCTACATAGAATTTCTTTTAATGGCTTGTGTAGCAGATCCTCTGTTTCAGCTTAACCAATCAGACATTTATGTACATTCTTAGCTAAAAGCAGAGACTAGGTCCAGAGGGACAGATGACGTGGCTTGTTGAAAAATGATGATGAAGCCGGCATGTTTTAAAGAGAAATGGACAGAGATATGTGCATTTGTTCCTCTGCTTTGAGTTCAGAATAGAAATTTCAGCTGTTGAGAGTAGACAAATCAAAGGCATAGGTGGGTTTGCCTTGAACATAGGAAGCTCACTAGACAAAATAAAGCCTGCTTTCATTAATAAGAACAATATACCGATTTGTACTGTTCATCATGGATTAAAGGACTTATTTGCCCAACAAAAGCTTGTATTAAAATATCACAGTTGTGAGTTATAATGTTATTTTCTTGCACATTTAGTTGGTTCTATTTCCCAAATTATAAATGAATCTCGTTTGTGATTTTGAATTGGGTGGGCAGGTTCCTCTGTCAGTCACAATGAATAGGTATGTGGAAAAGGGCAGATGATGCTTTCCTCCAAGAGAAAGCTTAAGCTGCACTGTGATGTCAGGAACTGTTAAAAAAAAAAGCTGCTGGTTTGCTACAGGTGTCTCAGAAAAAGCATGTGTTAGCCGTCACCTCCTTGATTGTGTACACATGATGTGAAAAACCTGTTTGGTGGCGCCCATGTTTTTCTTGTTTGGTCTTAGACTTAAATTTCCTGAGAAACAGCTGCTTGAACTTCCCTCCATGCTCTATTGATGACCATGATCCAGACCTTACAGACCACCTTTAAATTAAATATGTTTTTAAAGCTTCCTGTGAATCCATGCAGCCAGTCCTGAGTTCCAGCTGTTTGAGTAAATGAATTCTGTTCATAAATAAATTGGCATGTGGTAGCCATATTGTTTATAAATCTCAATATGTTTTCATGGTAGGAAGTGGTAGCTCAGAGGTCAAGACGTTGGCCTACCAAAAGGTCTTTAGTTTCCACCACTGCCAAGCTGCCACTGTTGGGCCCTGGATCAAGTAGTGTTAAGAGGCCATTGCTAACACCATTTAGTCATGTTATTTGCTTATCCGAACCTTTATTAATTTTAGTGTCGTAACAGAAAAATTCTGTTGATGCAGCTATTTTTAAGTAAACACACTAAGGGTCTCAATTTAAATCCCGATTGCGAGCAGGTTGGCTTTCATCCTAGGAAGATTTGGCATACTTTTAATTTGAAACCCTCTTGAACTATGTTGGAGTAAACCTACTGAACTCAGACAATTTCAGTTTAAGCACTCATACTCTGGTGTTAAACCAGTGTTTGTAGTACAAACTCTTGCCACCTTAAAGTGTTAGTATCTTGCTTGGATTAAGCTGATGATAGAGTTCAAATTTAGGATCAACTTATGGTAGACGATAGGACGACAACAATGTGTACATGACTAATGAGGATCTGCAGGCTATTGATGAGGATCTACAGGTTATTGATGAGTTACTTCAGGTGATTATTTAGTAATTACAGGTTGTTGATAACGAACTTCAGTTTATTGGTTACACACTACAGGGTATTAATCAGAAACTACAGGTTATTGGTGACAAAATACAGGTTATTGATGAGGAACTATAGGTTTTTGATGACGAACTACAGCCTATTGGTGATGAACTACAGGTTATTAATTAGGGACTACAGGCTGGACATTATACTGAAAGATGCAACATACAAACCAGAACAGCAATAGAAAACAAGGGAGGTTACTTACCTGAAGATGAATTTACTTCAAATGGCAAGTTTTACAGCCTACTAGGTTTTCTGACTTTTCTTTAAAATATTTTCACTTTCCTTTAGAACTTCTAGGCCAGAAAGGACCCCAGATCTGTTTTGGCTGTGTAACAGGTACTGTAAAACTAGTCTGAGCTAGTTTGGTTCCAGTTGTGGCTCATGCCTTGATTATAATTATAGTTCATGGAAAGAAATTAATTCAAGATCCAAATTCTTTCTCTGTTCTATCCCATTGGTCCAGGACTTAGACAGTTGAATAACTACACTTGTTCTGTTTATTCCAAAATCCTATCATTAAGCTTCATCCCATACTTATGTCCAGTAGAACCACCTCAAAAGACTTCTCACAGGTTTGAGAGCCTTGATGAAACAGGACTCTCTGGGTTCATGTTCAGGGTTCAACATTTATTTGACTTTAGTTGATGATACATGCAAAAGTTTCACTTAGCAAGATACTCAGAGGAACTACACAATGTTTATTATATTAATGAGGAACTACAGGTTGTTATTATTAAGGCATGACACAACAGAGTTCAACTTCTCTCAGGACAAATATAACTCA